>NW_028290049.1:0-101688 GCF_059628265.1 Tinamus guttatus
CTTTAGCAGCCGCTGGTGCTAGCATGGAGTCAGGGGATGGATGAAGCGGAGAGCCCCGTTTGGAGTGAGGCTGCAAAGGGCATGCCAAAGGAAGTGTTTTGCTGTGCCAAGACTCGTGCTGCGCACGCTTTGTGCTTGGAGTGAGAAACAGGTTCCTTGGTGTTTTCTGCGAAACGCTTTAGCAGCCCGTTGGTGCTAGTATGGAGTCAGGGGATGGATGAAGCGGAGAGCCCCGTTTGGAGTGAGGCTGCAAAGGGCATGCCAAAGGAAGTGTTTTGCTGTGCCAAGACTCGTGCTGCGCACGCTTTGTGCTTGGAGTGAGAAACAGGTTCCTTGGTGTTTTCTGCGAAACACTTTAGCAGCCCGTTGGTGCTAGTATGGAGTCAGGGGATGGATGAAGCGGAGAGCCCCGTTTGGAGTGAGGCTGCAAAGGGCATGACAAGGGAAGTGTTCTGCTGTGCCAAGATTCATGCTGCGCACGCTTTGTGGTTGGAGTGAGAAACAGGTTCGTTGGTGTTTTCTGCGAAACGCTTTAGCAGCCCGTTGGTGCTAGTATGGAGTCAGGGGATGGATGAAGCGGAGAGCCCCGTTTGGAGTGAGGCTGCAAAGGGCATGCCAAGGGAAGTGTTCTGCTGTGCCAAGACTCGTGCTGCGCACGCTTTGTGCTTGGAGTGAGAAACCGGTTCCTTGGTGTTTTCTGCGAAACGCTTTAGCAGGCCGTTGGTGCTAGTATGGAGTCAGGGATGGATGAAGCGGAGAGCCCCGTTTGGAGTGAGGCTGCAAAGGGCATGCCAAGGGAAGTGTTCTGCTGTGCCAAGATTCATGCTGCGCACGCTTTGTGGTTGGAGTGAGAAACAGGTTCGTTGGTGTTTTCTGCGAAACGCTTTAGCAGCCCTTTGGTGCTAGTATGGAGTCAGGGGATGGATGAAGCGGAGAGCCCCGTTTGGAGTGAGGCTGCAAAGGGCATGCCAAGGGAAGTGTTCTGCTGTGCCAAGATTCATGCTGCGCACGCTTTGTGGGTGGAGTGAGAAACAGGTTCGTTGGTGTTTTCTGCGAAACGCTTTAGCAGCCCGTTGGTGCTAGTATGGAGTCAGGGGATGGATGAAGCGGAGAGCCCCGTTTGGAGTGAGGCTGCAAAGGGCATGCCAAGGGAAGTGTTCTGCTGTACCAAGACTCGTGCTGCGCACGCTTTGTGGTTGGAGTGAGAAACAGGTTCCTTGGTGTTTTCTGCGAAACGCTTGAGCAGCCCGTTGGTGCTAGTATGGAGTCAGGGGATGGATGAAGCGGAGAGCCCCGTTTGGAGTGAGGCTGCAAAGGGCATGCCAAGGGAAGTGTTCTGCTGTGCCAAGATTCATGCTGCGCACGCTTTGTGGGTGGAGTGAGAAACAGGTTCGTTGGTGTTTTCTGCGAAACGCTTTAGCAGCCCGTTGGTGCTAGTATGGAGTCAGGGGATGGATGAAGCGGAGAGCCCCGTTTGGAGTGAGGCTGCAAAGGCCATGCCAAGGGAAGTGTTCTGCTGTGCCAAGACTCGTGCTGCGCACGCTTTGTGGTTGGAGTGAGAAACAGGTTCCTTGGTGTTTTCTGCGAAACGCTTTAGCAGCCCGTTGGTGCTAGTATGGAGTCAGGGGATGGATGAAGCGGAGAGCCCCGTTTGGAGTGAGGCTGCAAAGGGCATGCCAAGGGAAGTGTTCTGCTGTGCCAAGATTCATGCTGCGCACGCTTTGTGGTTGGAGTGAGAAACAGGTTCCTTGTTGTTTTCTGCGAAACGCTTTAGCAGCCCGTTGGTGCTAGTATGGAGTCAGGGGATGGATGAAGCGGAGAGCCCCGTTCGGAGTGAGGCTGCAAAGGGCATGCCAAGGGAAGTGTTCTGCTGTGCCAAGACTCGTGCTGCGCATGCTTTGTGGTTGGAGTGAGAAACAGGTTCCTTGGTGTTTTCTGCGAAAGGCTTTAGCAGCCCGTTGGTGCTAGTATGGAGTCAGGGGATGGATGAAGCGGAGAGCCCTGTTTGGAGTGAGGCTGCAAAGGGCATGCCAGGGGAAGTGTTCTGCTGTGCCAAGATTCATGCTGCGCACGCTTTGTGGTTGGAGTGAGAAACAGGTTCGTTGGTGTTTTCTGCGAAACGCTTTAGCAGCCCGTTGGTGCTAGTATGGAGTCAGGGGATGGATGAAGCGGAGAGCCCCGTTTGGAGTGAGGCTGCAAAGGGCATGCCAGGGGAAGTGTTCTGCTGTGCCAAGACTCGTGCTACGCACGCTTTGTGGTTGGAGTGAGAAACAGGTTCCTTGGTGTTTTCTGCGAAACGCTTTAGCAGCCCGTTGGTGCTAGTATGGAGTCAGGGGATGGATGAAGCGGAGAGCCCCGTTTGGAGTGAGGCTGCAAAGGGCATGCCAAGGGAAGTGTTCTGCTGTGCCAAGATTCATGCTGCGCACGCTTTGTGGTTGGAGTGAGAAACAGGTTCCTTGGTGTTTTCTGCGAAACGCTTTAGCAGCCCGTTGGTGCTAGTATGGAGTCAGGGGATGGATGAAGCGGAGAGCCCCGTTTGGAGTGAGGCTGCAAAGGGCATGCCAAGGGAAGTGTTCTGCTGTGCCAAGATTCATGCTGCGCACGCTTTGTGGTTGGAGTGAGAAACAGGTTCGTTGGTGTTTTCTGCGAAACGCTTTAGCAGCCCGTTGGTGCTAGTATGGAGTCAGGGGATGGATGAAGCGGAGAGCCCCGTTTGGAGTGGGGCTGCAAAGGGCATGCCAAGGGAAGTGTTCTGCTGTGCCAAGACTCGTGCTGCGCATGCTTTGTGGTTGGAGTGAGAAACAGGTTCCTTGGTGTTTTCTGCGAAACGCTTTAGCAGCCCGTTGGTGCTAGTATGGAGTCAGGGGATGGATGAAGCGGAGAGCCCTGTTTGGAGTGAGGCTGCAAAGGGCATGCCAGGGGAAGTGTTCTGCTGTGCCAAGATTCATGCTGCGCACGCTTTGTGGTTGGAGTGAGAAACAGGTTCGTTGGTGTTTTCTGCGAAACGCTTTAGCAGCCCGTTGGTGCTAGTATGGAGTCAGGGGATGGATGAAGCGGAGAGCCCCGTTTGGAGTGAGGCTGCAAAGGGCATGCCAGGGGAAGTGTTCTGCTGTGCCAAGACTCGTGCTACGCACGCTTTGTGGTTGGAGTGAGAAACAGGTTCCTTGGTGTTTTCTGCGAAACGCTTTAGCAGCCCGTTGGTGCTAGTATGGAGTCAGGGGATGGATGAAGCGGAGAGCCCTGTTTGGAGTGATGCTGCAAAGGGCATGCCAAGGGAAGTGTTCTGCTGTGCCAAGATTCATGCTGCGCACGCTTTGTGGTTGGAGTGAGAAACAGGTTCCTTGGTGTTTTCTGCGAAACGCTTTAGCAGCCCGTTGGTGCTAGTATGGAGTCAGGGGATGGATGAAGTGGAGAGCCCCGTTTGGAGTGAGGCTGCAAAGGGCATGCCAGGGGAAGTGTTCTGCTGTGCCAAGACTCGTGCTACGCACGCTTTGTGGTTGGAGTGAGAAACAGGTTCCTTGGTGTTTTCTGCGAAACACTTTAGCAGCCCGTTGGTGCTAGTATGGAGTCAGGGGATGGATGAAGCGGAGAGCCCCGTTTGGAGTGAGGCTGCAAAGGGCATGACAAGGGAAGTGTTCTGCTGTGCCAAGATTCATGCTGCGCACGCTTTGTGGTTGGAGTGAGAAACAGGTTCGTTGGTGTTTTCTGCGAAACGCTTTAGCAGCCCGTTGGTGCTAGTATGGAGTCAGGGGATGGATGAAGCGGAGAGCCCCGTTTGGAGTGAGGCTGCAAAGGGCATGCCAAGGGAAGTGTTCTGCTGTGCCAAGACTCGTGCTGCGCACGCTTTGTGCTTGGAGTGAGAAACAGGTTCCTTGGTGTTTTCTGCGAAACGCTTTAGCAGGCCGTTGGTGCTAGTATGGAGTCAGGGGATGGATGAAGCGGAGAGCCCCGTTTGGAGTGAGGCTGCAAAGGGCATGCCAAGGGAAGTGTTCTGCTGTGCCAAGATTCATGCTGCGCACGCTTTGTGGTTGGAGTGAGAAACAGGTTCGTTGGTGTTTTCTGCGAAACGCTTTAGCAGCCCGTTGGTGCTAGTATGGAGTCAGGGGATGGATGAAGCGGAGAGCCCCGTTTGGAGTGAGGCTGCAAAGGGCATGCCAAGGGAAGTGTTCTGCTGTGCCAAGATTCATGCTGCGCACGCTTTGTGGGTGGAGTGAGAAACAGGTTCGTTGGTGTTTTCTGCGAAACGCTTTAGCAGCCCGTTGGTGCTAGTATGGAGTCAGGGGATGGATGAAGCGGAGAGCCCCGTTTGGAGTGAGGCTGCAAAGGGCATGCCAAGGGAAGTGTTCTGCTGTACCAAGACTCGTGCTGCGCACGCTTTGTGGTTGGAGTGAGAAACAGGTTCGTTGGTGTTTTCTGCGAAACGCTTTAGCAGGCCGTTGGTGCTAGTATGGAGTCAGGGGATGGATGAAGCGGAGAGCCCCGTTTGGAGTGAGGCTGCAAAGGGCATGCCAAGGGAAGTGTTCTGCTGTGCCAAGATTCATGCTGCGCACGCTTTGTGGTTGGAGTGAGAAACAGGTTCCTTGTTGTTTTCTGCGAAACGCTTTAGCAGCCCGTTGGTGCTAGTATGGAGTCAGGGGATGGATGAAGCGGAGAGCCCCGTTTGGAGTGAGGCTGCAAAGGGCATGCCAAGGGAAGTGTTCTGCTGTGCCAAGACTCGTGCTGCGCACGCTTTGTGGTTGGAGTGAGAAACAGGTTCCTTGGTGTTTTCTGCGAAACGCTTTAGCAGCCCGTTGGTGCTAGTATGGAGTCAGGGGATGGATGAAGCGGAGAGCCCCGTTTGGAGTGAGGCTGCAAAGGGCATGCCAAGGGAAGTGTTCTGCTGTGCCAAGACTCGTGCTGCGCACGCTTTGTGGTTGGAGTGAGAAACAGGTTCCTTGGTGTTTTCTGCGAAACGCTTTAGCAGCCCGTTGGTGCTAGTATGGAGTCAGGGGATGGATGAAGCGGAGAGCCCCGTTTGGAGTGAGGCTGCAAAGGGCATGCCAAGGGAAGTGTTCTGCTGTGCCAAGATTCATGCTGCGCACGCTTTGTGGTTGGAGTGAGAAACAGGTTCCTTGGTGTTTTCTGCGAAACGCTTTAGCAGCCCGTTGGTGCTAGTATGGAGTCAGGGGATGGATGAAGCGGAGAGCCCCGTTTGGAGTGAGGCTGCAAAGGGCATGCCAAGGGAAGTGTTCTGCTGTGCCAAGATTCATGCTGCGCACGCTTTGTGGGTGGAGTGAGAAACAGGTTCCTTGGTGTTTTCTGCGAAACGCTTTAGCAGCCCGTTGGTGCTAGTATGGAGTCAGGGGATGGATGAAGCGGAGAGCCCCGTTTGGAGTGAGGCTGCAAAGGGCATGCCAAGGGAAGTGTTCTGCTGTACCAAGACTCGTGCTGCGCACGCTTTGTGGTTGGAGTGAGAAACAGGTTCGTTGGTGTTTTCTGCGAAACGCTTTAGCAGCCCGTTGGTGCTAGTATGGAGTCAGGGGATGGATGAAGCGGAGAGCCCCGTTTGGAGTGAGGCTGCAAAGGGCATGCCAAGGGAAGTGTTCTGCTGTGCCAAGATTCATGCTGCGCATGCTTTGTGGTTGGAGTGAGAAACAGGTTCCTTGTTGTTTTCTGCGAAACGCTTTAGCAGCCCGTTGGTGCTAGTATGGAGTCAGGGGATGGATGAAGCGGAGAGCCCCGTTTGGAGTGAGGCTGCAAAGGGCATGCCAAGGGAAGTGTTCTGCTGTGCCAAGACTCGTGCTGCGCACGCTTTGTGGTTGGAGTGAGAAACAGGTTCCTTGGTGTTTTCTGCGAAACGCTTTAGCAGCCCGTTGGTGCTAGTATGGAGTCAGGGGATGGATGAAGCGGAGAGCCCCGTTTGGAGTGAGGCTGCAAAGGGCATGCCAAGGGAAGTGTTCTGCTGTGCCAAGATTCATGCTGCGCACGCTTTGTGGTTGGAGTGAGAAACAGGTTCCTTGGTGTTTTCTGCGAAACGCTTTAGCAGCCCGTTGGTGCTAGTATGGAGTCAGGGGATGGATGAAGCGGAGAGCCCCGTTTGGAGTGAGGCTGCAAAGGGCATGCCAAGGGAAGTGTTCTGCTGTGCCAAGATTCATGCTGCGCACGCTTTGTGGTTGGAGTGAGAAACAGGTTCGTTGGTGTTTTCTGCGAAACGCTTTAGCAGCCCGTTGGTGCTAGTATGGAGTCAGGGGATGGATGAAGCGGAGAGCCCCGTTTGGAGTGAGGCTGCAAAGGGTATGCCAAGGGAAGTGTTCTGCTGTACCAAGACTCGTGCTGCGCACGCTTTGTGGTTGGAGTGAGAAACAGGTTCCTTGGTGTTTTCTGCGAAACGCTTTAGCAGGCCGTTGGTGCTAGTATGGAGTCAGGGGATGGATGAAGCGGAGAGCCCCGTTTGGAGTGAGGCTGCAAAGGGCATGCCAGGGGAAGTGTTCTGCTGTGCCAAGATTCATGCTGCGCACGCTTTGTGGTTGGAGTGAGAAACAGGTTCGTTGGTGTTTTCTGCGAAACGCTTTAGCAGCCCGTTGGTGCTAGTATGGAGTCAGGGGATGGATGAAGCGGAGAGCCCCGTTTGGAGTGAGGCTGCAAAGGGCATGCCAGGGGAAGTGTTCTGCTGTGCCAAGACTCGTGCTACGCACGCTTTGTGGTTGGAGTGAGAAACAGGTTCCTTGGTGTTTTCTGCGAAACGCTTTAGCAGCCCGTTGGTGCTAGTATGGAGTCAGGGGATGGATGAAGCGGAGAGCCCCGTTTGGAGTGAGGCTGCAAAGGGCATGCCAAGGGAAGTGTTCTGCTGTGCCAAGATTCATGCTGCGCACGCTTTGTGGTTGGAGTGAGAAACAGGTTCCTTGGTGTTTTCTGCGAAACGCTTTAGCAGCCCGTTGGTGCTAGTATGGAGTCAGGGGATGGATGAAGCGGAGAGCCCCGTTTGGAGTGAGGCTGCAAAGGGCATGCCAAGGGAAGTGTTCTGCTGTGCCAAGATTCATGCTGCGCACGCTTTGTGGTTGGAGTGAGAAACAGGTTCGTTGGTGTTTTCTGCGAAACGCTTTAGCAGCCCGTTGGTGCTAGTATGGAGTCAGGGGATGGATGAAGCGGAGAGCCCCGTTTGGAGTGGGGCTGCAAAGGGCATGCCAAGGGAAGTGTTCTGCTGTGCCAAGACTCGTGCTGCGCATGCTTTGTGGTTGGAGTGAGAAACAGGTTCCTTGGTGTTTTCTGCGAAACGCTTTAGCAGCCCGTTGGTGCTAGTATGGAGTCAGGGGATGGATGAAGCGGAGAGCCCTGTTTGGAGTGAGGCTGCAAAGGGCATGCCAAGGGAAGTGTTCTGCTGTGCCAAGATTCATGCTGCGCACGCTTTGTGGTTGGAGTGAGAAACAGGTTCCTTGGTGTTTTCTGCGAAACGCTTTAGCAGCCCGTTGGTGCTAGTATGGAGTCAGGGGATGGATGAAGCGGAGAGCCCCGTTTGGAGTGAGGCTGCAAAGGGCATGCCAGGGGAAGTGTTCTGCTGTGCCAAGACTCGTGCTACGCACGCTTTGTGGTTGGAGTGAGAAACAGGTTCCTTGGTGTTTTCTGCGAAACGCTTTAGCAGCCCGTTGGTGCTAGTATGGAGTCAGGGGATGGATGAAGCGGAGAGCCCTGTTTGGAGTGATGCTGCAAAGGGCATGCCAAGGGAAGTGTTCTGCTGTGCCAAGATTCATGCTGCGCACGCTTTGTGGTTGGAGTGAGAAACAGGTTCCTTGGTGTTTTCTGCGAAACGCTTTAGCAGCCCGTTGGTGCTAGTATGGAGTCAGGGGATGGATGAAGTGGAGAGCCCCGTTTGGAGTGAGGCTGCAAAGGGCATGCCAGGGGAAGTGTTCTGCTGTGCCAAGACTCGTGCTACGCACGCTTTGTGGTTGGAGTGAGAAACAGGTTCCTTGGTGTTTTCTGCGAAACACTTTAGCAGCCCGTTGGTGCTAGTATGGAGTCAGGGGATGGATGAAGCGGAGAGCCCCGTTTGGAGTGAGGCTGCAAAGGGCATGACAAGGGAAGTGTTCTGCTGTGCCAAGATTCATGCTGCGCACGCTTTGTGGTTGGAGTGAGAAACAGGTTCGTTGGTGTTTTCTGCGAAACGCTTTAGCAGCCCGTTGGTGCTAGTATGGAGTCAGGGGATGGATGAAGCGGAGAGCCCCGTTTGGAGTGAGGCTGCAAAGGGCATGCCAAGGGAAGTGTTCTGCTGTGCCAAGACTCGTGCTGCGCACGCTTTGTGGTTGGAGTGAGAAACAGGTTCCTTGGTGTTTTCTGCGAAACGCTTTAGCAGCCCGTTGGTGCTAGTATGGAGTCAGGGGATGGATGAAGCGGAGAGCCCCGTTTGGAGTGAGGCTGCAAAGGGCATGCCAAGGGAAGTGTTCTGCTGTGCCAAGATTCATGCTGCGCACGCTTTGTGGTTGGAGTGAGAAACAGGTTCGTTGGTGTTTTCTGCGAAACGCTTTAGCAGCCCGTTGGTGCTAGTATGGAGTCAGGGGATGGATGAAGCGGAGAGCCCCGTTTGGAGTGAGGCTGCAAAGGGCATGCCAAGGGAAGTGTTCTGCTGTGCCAAGATTCATGCTGCGCACGCTTTGTGGGTGGAGTGAGAAACAGGTTCGTTGGTGTTTTCTGCGAAACGCTTTAGCAGCCCGTTGGTGCTAGTATGGAGTCAGGGGATGGATGAAGCGGAGAGCCCCGTTTGGAGTGAGGCTGCAAAGGGCATGCCAAGGGAAGTGTTCTGCTGTACCAAGACTCGTGCTGCGCACGCTTTGTGGTTGGAGTGAGAAACAGGTTCCTTGGTGTTTTCTGCGAAACGCTTTAGCAGGCCGTTGGTGCTAGTATGGAGTCAGGGGATGGATGAAGCGGAGAGCCCCGTTTGGAGTGAGGCTGCAAAGGGCATGCCAAGGGAAGTGTTCTGCTGTGCCAAGACTCGTGCTGCGCACGCTTTGTGGTTGGAGTGAGAAACAGGTTCGTTGGTGTTTTCTGCGAAACGCTTTAGCAGCCCGTTGGTGCTAGTAAGGAGTCAGGGGATGGATGAAGCGGAGAGCCCCGTTTGGAGTGAGGCTGCAAAGGGCATGCCAAGGGAAGTGTTCTGCTGTGCCAAGATTCATGCTGCGCACGCTTTGTGGTTGGAGTGAGAAACAGGTTCCTTGTTGTTTTCTGCGAAACGCTTTAGCAGCCCGTTGGTGCTAGTATGGAGTCAGGGGATGGATGAAGCGGAGAGCCCCGTTTGGAGTGAGGCTGCAAAGGGCATGCCAAGGGAAGTGTTCTGCTGTGCCAAGACTCGTGCTGCGCACGCTTTGTGGTTGGAGTGAGAAACAGGTTCCTTGGTGTTTTCTGCGAAACGCTTTAGCAGCCCGTTGGTGCTAGTATGGAGTCAGGGGATGGATGAAGCGGAGAGCCCCGTTTGGAGTGAGGCTGCAAAGGGCATGCCAAGGGAAGTGTTCTGCTGTGCCAAGACTCGTGCTGCGCACGCTTTGTGGTTGGAGTGAGAAACAGGTTCCTTGGTGTTTTCTGCGAAACGCTTTAGCAGCCCGTTGGTGCTAGTATGGAGTCAGGGGATGGATGAAGCGGAGAGCCCCGTTTGGAGTGAGGCTGCAAAGGGCATGCCAAGGGAAGTGTTCTGCTGTGCCAAGATTCATGCTGCGCACGCTTTGTGGTTGGAGTGAGAAACAGGTTCCTTGGTGTTTTCTGCGAAACGCTTTAGCAGCCCGTTGGTGCTAGTATGGAGTCAGGGGATGGATGAAGCGGAGAGCCCCGTTTGGAGTGAGGCTGCAAAGGGCATGCCAAGGGAAGTGTTCTGCTGTGCCAAGATTCATGCTGCGCACGCTTTGTGGGTGGAGTGAGAAACAGGTTCGTTGGTGTTTTCTGCGAAACGCTTTAGCAGCCCGTTGGTGCTAGTATGGAGTCAGGGGATGGATGAAGCGGAGAGCCCCGTTTGGAGTGAGGCTGCAAAGGGCATGCCAAGGGAAGTGTTCTGCTGTACCAAGACTCGTGCTGCGCACGCTTTGTGGTTGGAGTGAGAAACAGGTTCCTTGGTGTTTTCTGCGAAACGCTTTAGCAGGCCGTTGGTGCTAGTATGGAGTCAGGGGATGGATGAAGCGGAGAGCCCCGTTTGGAGTGAGGCTGCAAAGGGCATGCCAAGGGAAGTGTTCTGCTGTGCCAAGACTCGTGCTGCGCACGCTTTGTGGTTGGAGTGAGAAACAGGTTCGTTGGTGTTTTCTGCGAAACGCTTTAGCAGCCCGTTGGTGCTAGTATGGAGTCAGGGGATGGATGAAGCGGAGAGCCCCGTTTGGAGTGAGGCTGCAAAGGGCATGCCAAGGGAAGTGTTCTGCTGTGCCAAGATTCATGCTGCGCACGCTTTGTGGTTGGAGTGAGAAACAGGTTCCTTGTTGTTTTCTGCGAAACGCTTTAGCAGCCCGTTGGTGCTAGTATGGAGTCAGGGGATGGATGAAGCGGAGAGCCCCGTTTGGAGTGAGGCTGCAAAGGGCATGCCAAGGGAAGTGTTCTGCTGTGCCAAGACTCGTGCTGCGCACGCTTTGTGGTTGGAGTGAGAAACAGGTTCCTTGGTGTTTTCTGCGAAACGCTTTAGCAGCCCGTTGGTGCTAGTATGGAGTCAGGGGATGGATGAAGCGGAGAGCCCCGTTTGGAGTGAGGCTGCAAAGGGCATGCCAAGGGAAGTGTTCTGCTGTGCCAAGATTCATGCTGCGCACGCTTTGTGGTTGGAGTGAGAAACAGGTTCCTTGGTGTTTTCTGCGAAACGCTTTAGCAGCCCGTTGGTGCTAGTATGGAGTCAGGGGATGGATGAAGCGGAGAGCCCCGTTTGGAGTGAGGCTGCAAAGGGCATGCCAAGGGAAGTGTTCTGCTGTGCCAAGATTCATGCTGCGCACGCTTTGTGGTTGGAGTGAGAAACAGGTTCGTTGGTGTTTTCTGCGAAACGCTTTAGCAGCCCGTTGGTGCTAGTATGGAGTCAGGGGATGGATGAAGCGGAGAGCCCCGTTTGGAGTGAGGCTGCAAAGGGCATGCCAAGGGAAGTGTTCTGCTGTGCCAAGATTCATGCTGCGCACGCTTTGTGGTTGGAGTGAGAAACAGGTTCCTTGTTGTTTTCTGCGAAACGCTTTAGCAGGCCGTTGGTGCTAGTATGGAGTCAGGGGATGGATGAAGCGGAGAGCCCCGTTTGGAGTGAGGCTGCAAAGGGCATGCCAAGGGAAGTGTTCTGCTGTGCCAAGACTCGTGCTGCGCACGCTTTGTGGTTGGAGTGAGAAACAGGTTCCTTGGTGTTTTCTGCGAAACGCTTTAGCAGCCCGTTGGTGCTAGTATGGAGTCAGGGGATGGATGAAGCGGAGAGCCCCGTTTGGAGTGAGGCTGCAAAGGGCATGCCAAGGGAAGTGTTCTGCTGTGCCAAGATTCATGCTGCGCACGCTTTGTGGTTGGAGTGAGAAACAGGTTCGTTGGTGTTTTGTGCGAAACGCTTTAGCAGCCCGTTGGTGCTAGTATGGAGTCAGGGGATGGATGAAGCGGAGAGCCCCGTTTGGAGTGAGGCTGCAAAGGGCATGCCAAGGGAAGTGTTCTGCTGTGCCAAGATTCATGCTGCGCACGCTTTGTGGGTGGAGTGAGAAACAGGTTCGTTGGTGTTTTCTGCGAAACGCTTTAGCAGCCCGTTGGTGCTAGTATGGAGTCAGGGGATGGATGAAGCGGAGAGCCCCGTTTGGAGTAAGGCTGCAAAGGGCATGCCAAGGGAAGTGTTCTGCTGTACCAAGACTCGTGCTGCGCACGCTTTGTGGTTGGAGTGAGAAACAGGTTCCTTGGTGTTTTCTGCGAAACGCTTTAGCAGGCCGTTGGTGCTAGTATGGAGTCAGGGGATGGATGAAGCGGAGAGCCCCGTTTGGAGTGAGGCTGCAAAGGGCATGCCAAGGGAAGTGTTCTGCTGTGCCAAGACTCGTGCTGCGCACGCTTTGTGGTTGGAGTGAGAAACAGGTTCCTTGGTGTTTTCTGCGAAACGCTTTAGCAGCCCGTTGGTGCTAGTATGGAGTCAGGGGATGGATGAAGCGGAGAGCCCCGTTTGGAGTGAGGCTGCAAAGGGCATGCCAAGGGAAGTGTTCTGCTGTGCCAAGATTCATGCTGCGCACGCTTTGTGGTTGGAGTGAGAAACAGGTTCCTTGTTGTTTTCTGCGAAACGCTTTAGCAGCCCGTTGGTGCTAGTATGGAGTCAGGGGATGGATGAAGCGGAGAGCCCCGTTTGGAGTGAGGCTGCAAAGGGCATGCCAAGGGAAGTGTTCTGCTGTGCCAAGACTCGTGCTGCGCACGCTTTGTGGTTGGAGTGAGAAACAGGTTCCTTGGTGTTTTCTGCGAAACGCTTTAGCAGCCCGTTGGTGCTAGTATGGAGTCAGGGGATGGATGAAGCGGAGAGCCCCGTTTGGAGTGAGGCTGCAAAGGGCATGCCAAGGGAAGTGTTCTGCTGTGCCAAGATTCATGCTGCGCACGCTTTGTGGTTGGAGTGAGAAACAGGTTCCTTGGTGTTTTCTGCGAAACGCTTTAGCAGCCCGTTGGTGCTAGTATGGAGTCAGGGGATGGATGAAGCGGAGAGCCCCGTTTGGAGTGAGGCTGCAAAGGGCATGCCAAGGGAAGTGTTCTGCTGTGCCAAGATTTATGCTGCGCACGCTTTGTGGTTGGAGTGAGAAACAGGTTCGTTGGTGTTTTCTGCGAAACGCTTTAGCAGCCCGTTGGTGCTAGTATGGAGTCAGGGGATGGATGAAGCGGAGAGCCCCGTTTGGAGTGGGGCTGCAAAGGGCATGCCAAGGGAAGTGTTCTGCTGTGCCAAGACTCGTGCTGCGCACGCTTTGTGGTTGGAGTGAGAAACAGGTTCCTTGGTGTTTTCTGCGAAACGCTTTAGCAGCCCGTTGGTGCTAGTATGGAGTCAGGGGATGGATGAAGCGGAGAGCCCCGTTTGGAGTGAGGCTGCAAAGGGCATGACAAGGGAAGTGTTCTGCTGTGCCAAGATTCATGCTGCGCACGCTTTGTGGTTGGAGTGAGAAACAGGTTCCTTGGTGTTTTCTGCGAAACGCTTTAGCAGCCCGTTGGTGCTAGTATGGAGTCAGGGGATGGATGAAGCGGAGAGCCCCGTTTGGAGTGAGGCTGCAAAGGGCATGCCAAGGGAAGTGTTCTGCTGTGCCAAGACTCGTGCTGCGCACGCTTTGTGCTTGGAGTGAGAAACAGGTTCCTTGGTGTTTTCTGCGA
Source organism: Tinamus guttatus (assembly GCF_059628265.1). NCBI lineage: Eukaryota > Metazoa > Chordata > Aves > Tinamiformes > Tinamidae > Tinamus > Tinamus guttatus. Next base: position 13,270 of record NW_028290049.1, read on the forward strand.
AACGCTTTAGCAGCCCGTTGGTGCTAGTATGGAGTCAGGGGATGGATGAAGCGGAGAGCCCCGTTTGGAGTGAGGCTGCAAAGGGCATGCCAAGGGAAGTGTTCTGCTGTGCCAAGACTCGTGCTGCGCACGCTTTGTGGTTGGAGTGAGAAACAGGTTCCTTGGTGTTTTCTGCGAAACGCTTTAGCAGCCCGTTGGTGCTAGTATGGAGTCAGGGGATGGATGAAGCGGAGAGCCCCGTTTGGAGTGAGGCTGCAAAGGGCATGCCAAGGGAAGTGTTCTGCTGTGCCAAGACTCGTGCTACGCACGCTTTGTGGTTGGAGTGAGAAACAGGTTCGTTGGTGTTTTCAGCGAAACGCTTTAGCAGCCCGTTGGTGCTAGTATGGAGTCAGGGGATGGATGAAGCGGAGAGCCCCGTTTGGAGTGAGGCTGCAAAGGGCATGCCAAGGGAAGTGTTCTGCTGTGCCAAGATTTATGCTGCGCACGCTTTGTGGTTGGAGTGAGAAACAGGTTCCTTGGTGTTTTCTGCGAAACGCTTTAGCAGCCCGTTGGTGCTAGTATGGAGTCAGGGGATGGATGAAGCGGAGAGCCCCGTTTGGAGTGAGGCTGCAAAGGGCATGCCAAGGGAAGTGTTCTGCTGTGCCAAGATTCATGCTGCGCACGCTTTGTGGTTGGAGTGAGAAACAGGTTCCTTGGTGTTTTGTGCGAAACGCTTTAGCAGCCCGTTGGTGCTAGTATGGAGTCAGGGGATGGATGAAGCGGAGAGCCCCGTTTGGAGTGAGGCTGCAAAGGGCATGCCAGGGGAAGTGTTCTGCTGTGCCAAGACTCGTGCTACGCACGCTTTGTGGTTGGAGTGAGAAACAGGTTCGTTGGTGTTTTCTGCGAAACGCTTTAGCAGCCCGTTGGTGCTAGTATGGAGTCAGGGGATGGATGAAGCGGAGAGCCCCGTTTGGAGTGAGGCTGCAAAGGGCATGCCAAGGGAAGTGTTCTGCTGTGCCAAGATTCATGCTGCGCACGTTTTGTGGTTGGAGTGAGAAACAGGTTCGTTGTTGTTTTCTGCGAAACGCTTTAGCAGCCCGTTGGTGCTAGTATGGAGTCAGGGGATGGATGAAGCGGAGAGCCCCGTTTGGAGTGGGGCTGCAAAGGGCATGCCAAGGGAAGTGTTCTGCTGTGCCAAGACTCGTGCTGCGCATGCTTTGTGGTTGGAGTGAGAAACAGGTTCCTTGGTGTTTTCTGCGAAACGCTTTAGCAGCCCCCTGGTTCTAGTATGGAGTCAGGGGATGGATGAAGCGGAGAGCCCTGTTTGGAGTGAGGCTGCAAAGGGCCTGCCAGGGGAAGTGTTCTGCTGTGCCAAGATTCATGCTGCGCACGCTTTGTGGTTGGAGTGAGAAACAGGTTCGTTGGTGTTTTCTGCGAAACGCTTTAGCAGCCCGTTGGTGCTAGTATGGAGTCAGGGGATGGATGAAGCGGAGAGCCCCGTTTGGAGTGAGGCTGCAAAGGGCATGCCAAGGGAAGTGTTCTGCTGTGCCAAGACTCGTGCTGCGCACGCTTTGTGGTTGGAGTGAGAAACAGGTTCGTTGGTGTTTTCTGCGAAACGCTTTAGCAGCCCGTTGGTGCTAGTATGGAGTCAGGGGATGGATGAAGCGGAGAGCCCCGTTTGGAGTGAGGCTGCAAAGGGCATGCCAAGGGAAGTGTTCTGCTGTGCCAAGATTCATGCTGCGCACGCTTTGTGGTTGGAGTGAGAAACAGGTTCCTTGGTGTTTTCTGCGAAACGCTTTAGCAGCCCGTTGGTGCTAGTATGGAGTCAGGGGATGGATGAAGCGGAGAGCCCCGTTTGGAGTGAGGCTGCAAAGGGCATGCCAAGGGAAGTGTTCTGCTGTGCCAAGACTCGTGCTGCGCACGCTTTGTGGTTGGAGTGAGAAACAGGTTCCTTGGTGTTTTCAGCGAAACGCTTTAGCAGCCCGTTGGTGCTAGTATGGAGTCAGGGGATGGATGAAGCGGAGAGCCCCGTTTGGAGTGAGGCTGCAAAGGGCATGCCAAGGGAAGTGTTCTGCTGTGCCAAGACTCGTGCTGCGCACGCTTTGTGGTTGGAGTGAGAAACAGGTTCCTTGGTGTTTTCTGCGAAACGCTTTGGCGGCCTGTTTGTGCTAGTATGGAGTTAGGGGATGGATGAAGCGGAGAGCCCCGTTTGGAGTGAGGCTGCAAAGGGCATGCCAAGGGAAGTGTTCTGCTGTGCCAAGACTCGTGCTGCGCATGCTTTGTGGTTGGAGTGAGAAACAGGTTCCTTGGTGTTTTCTGAAAAACGCTTTAGCAGCCCGTTCGTGCTAGTATGGAGTCAGGGGATGGATGAAGCGGAGAGCACCGTTTGGAGTGAGGCTGCAAAGGGCATGCCAAGGGAAGTGTTCTGCTGTGCCAAGATTCATGCTGCGCACGCTTTGTGTTTGGAGTGAGAAACAGGTTCCTTGGTGTTTTCTGCGAAACGCTTTAGCAGCCCGTTGGTGCTAGTATGGAGTCAGGGGATGGATGAAGCGGAGAGCCCCGTTTGGAGTGAGGCTGCAAAGGGCATGCCAAGGGAAGTGTTCTGCTGTGCCAAGATTCATGCTGTGCACGTTTTGTGGTTGGAGTGAGAAACAGGTTCCTTGGTGTTTTCTGCGAAACGCTTTAGCAGCCCGTTGGTGCTAGTATGGAGTCAGGGGATGGATGAAGCGGAGAGCCCCGTTTGGAGTGAGGCTGCAAAGGGCATGCCAAGGGAAGTGTTCTGCTGTGCCAACATTCATGCTGCGCACGCTTTGTGGTTGGAGTGAGAAACAGGTTCCTTGTTGTTTTCTGCGAAACGCTTTAGCAGCCCGTTGGTGCTAGTATGGAGTCAGGGGATGGATGAAGCGGAGAGCCCCGTTTGGAGTGAGGCTGCAAAGGGCATGCCAAGGGAAGTGTTCTGCTGTGCCAAGACTCGTGCTACGCACGCTTTGTGGTTGGAGTGAGAAACAGGTTCCTTGGTGTTTTCTGCGAAACGCTTTAGCAGCCCGTTGGTGCTAGTATGGAGTCAGGGCATGGATGAAGCGGAGAGCCCCGTTTGGAGTGAGGCTGCAAAGGGCCTGCCAGGGGAAGTGTTCTGCTGTGCCAATACTCGTGCTACGCACGCTTTGTGGTTGGAGTGAGAAACAGGTTCGTTGGTGTTTTCTGCGAAACGCTTTAGCAGCCCGTTGGTGCTAGTATGGAGTCAGGGGATGGATGAAGCGGAGAGCCCCGTTTGGAGTGGGGCTGCAAAGGGCATGCCAAGGGAAGTGTTCTGCTGTGCCAAGACTCGTGCTGCGCATGCTTTGTGGTTGGAGTGAGAAACAGGTTCGTTGGTGTTTTCTGCGAAACGCTTTAGCAGCCCCCTGGTGCTAGTATGGAGTCAGGGGATGGATGAAGCGGAGAGCCCTGTTTGGAGTGAGGCTGCAAAGGGCCTGCCAGGGGAAGTGTTCTGCTGTGCCAAGATTCATGCTGCGCACGCTTTGTGGTTGGAGTGAGAAACAGGTTCGTTGGTGTTTTCTGCGAAACGCTTTAGCAGCCCGTTGGTGCTAGTATGGAGTCAGGGGATGGATGAAGCGGAGAGCCCCGTTTGGAGTGAGGCTGCAAAGGGCATGCCAAGGGAAGTGTTCTGCTGTGCCAAGACTCGTGCTGTGCACGCTTTGTGGTTGGAGTGAGAAACAGGTTCCTTGGTGTTTTCTGCGAAACGCTTTAGCAGCCCGTTGGTGCTAGTATGGAGTCAGGGGATGGATGAAGCGGAGAGCCCCGTTTGGAGTGAGGCTGCAAAGGGCATGCCAAGGGAAGTGTTCTGCTGTGCCAAGATTCATGCTGCGCACGCTTTGTGGTTGGAGTGAGAAACAGGTTCCTTGGTGTTTTCTGCGAAACGCTTTAGCAGCCCGTTGGTGCTAGTATGGAGTCAGGGGATGGATGAAGCGGAGAGCCCCGTTTGGAGTGAGGCTGCAAAGGGCATGCCAAGGGAAGTGTTCTGCTGTGCCAAGACTCGTGCTGCGCACGCTTTGTGGTTGGAGTGAGAAACAGGTTCCTTGGTGTTTTCAGCGAAACGCTTTGGCGGCCTGTTTGTGCTAGTATGGAGTTAGGGGATGGATGAAGCGGAGAGCCCCGTTTGGAGTGAGGCTGCAAAGGGCATGCCAAGGGAAGTGTTCTGCTGTGCCAAGACTCGTGCTGCGCATGCTTTGTGGTTGGAGTGAGAAACAGGTTCCTTGGTGTTTTCTGAAAAACGCTTTAGCAGCCCGTTCGTGCTAGTATGGAGTCAGGGGATGGATGAAGCGGAGAGCACCGTTTGGAGTGAGGCTGCAAAGGGCATGCCAAGGGAAGTGTTCTGCTGTGCCAAGATTCATGCTGCGCACGCTTTGTGTTTGGAGTGAGAAACAGGTTCCTTGGTGTTTTCTGCGAAACGCTTTAGCAGCCCGTTGGTGCTAGTATGGAGTCAGGGGATGGATGAAGCGGAGAGCCCCGTTTGGAGTGAGGCTGCAAAGGGCATGCCAAGGGAAGTGTTCTGCTGTGCCAAGATTCATGCTGCGCACGTTTTGTGGTTGCAGTGAGAAACAGGTTCCTTGGTGTTTTCTGCGAAACGCTTTAGCAGCCCGTTGGTGCTAGTATGGAGTCAGGGGATGGATGAAGCGGAGAGCCCCGTTTGGAGTGAGGCTGCAAAGGGCATGCCAAGGGAAGTGTTCTGCTGTGCCAACATTCATGCTGCGCACGCTTTGTGGTTGGAGTGAGAAACAGGTTCCTTGTTGTTTTCTGCGAAACGCTTTAGCAGCCCGTTGGTGCTAGTATGGAGTCAGGGGATGGATGAAGCGGAGAGCCCCGTTTGGAGTGAGGCTGCAAAGGGCATGCCAAGGGAAGTGTTCTGCTGTGCCAAGACTCGTGCTACGCACGCTTTGTGGTTGGAGTGAGAAACAGGTTCCTTGGTGTTTTCTGCGAAACGCTTTAGCAGCCCGTTGGTGCTAGTATGGAGTCAGGGCATGGATGAAGCGGAGAGCCCCGTTTGGAGTGAGGCTGCAAAGGGCATGCCAAGGGAAGTGTTCTGCTGTGCTAAGACTCGTGCTGCGCACGCTTTGTGGTTGGAGTGAGAAACAGGTTCCTTGGTGTTTTCTGCGAAACGCTTTAGCAGCCCGTTGGTGCTAGTATGGAGTCAGGGGATGGATGAAGCGGAGAGCCCCGTTTGGAGTGAGGCTGCAAAGGGCATGCCAAGGGAAGTGTTCTGCTGTGCCAAGATTCATGCTGCGCACGCTTTGTGGTTGGAGTGAGAAACAGGTTCCTTGGTGTTTTCTGCGAAACGCTTTAGCAGCCCGTTGGTGCTAGTATGGAGTCAGGGGATGGATGAAGCGGAGAGCCCCGTTTGGAGTGAGGCTGCAAAGGGCATGCCAGGGGAAGTGTTCTGCTGTGCCAAGACTCGTGCTACGCACGCTTTGTGGTTGGAGTGAGAAACAGGTTCCTTGGTGTTTTCTGCGAAACGCTTTAGCAGCCCGTTGGTGCTAGTATGGAGTCAGGGGATGGATGAAGCGGAGAGCCCCGTTTGGAGTGAGGCTGCAAAGGGCATGCCAAGGGAAGTGTTCTGCTGTGCCAAGATTCATGCTGCGCACGCTTTGTGGTTGGAGTGAGAAACAGGTTCCTTGGTGTTTTCTGCGAAACGCTTTAGCAGCCCGTTGGTGCTAGTATGGAGTCAGGGGATGGATGAAGTGGAGAGCCCCGTTTGGAGTGAGACTGCAAAGGGCATGCCAGGGGAAGTGTTCTGCTGTGCCAATACTCGTGCTACGCACGCTTTGTGGTTGGAGTGAGAAACAGGTTCCTTGGTGTTTTCTGCGAAACGCTTTAGCAGCCCCCTGGTGCTAGTATGGAGTCAGGGGATGGATGAAGCGGAGAGCCCTGTTTGGAGTGAGGCTGCAAAGGGCATGCCAAGGGAAGTGTTCTGCTGTGCCAAGATTCATGCTGCGCACGCTTTGTGGTTGGAGTGAGAAACAGGTTCCTTGGTGTTTTCTGCGAAACGCTTTAGCAGCCCGTTGGTGCTAGTATGGAGTCAGGGGATGGATGAAGCGGAGAGCCCCGTTTGGAGTGCGGCTGCAAAGGGCATGCCAGGGGAAGTGTTCTGCTGTGCCAAGACTCGTGCTGCGCACACTTTGTGGTTGGAGTGAGAAACAGGTTCCTTGGTGTTTTCTGCGAAACGCTTTAGCAGCCCGTTGGTGCTAGTATGGAGTCAGGGGATGGATGAAGCGGAGAGCCCCGTTTGGAGTGAGGCTGCAAAGGGCATGCCAAGGGAAGTGTTCTGCTGTGCCAAGACTCGTGCTGCGCACGCTTTGTGGTTGGAGTGAGAAACAGGTTCCTTGGTGTTTTCTGCGAAACGCTTTAGCAGCCCGTTGGTGCTAGTATGGAGTCAGGGGATGGATGAAGCGGAGAGCCCCGTTTGGAGTGAGGCTGCAAAGGGCATGCCAAGGGAAGTGTTCTGCTGTGCCAAGATTCATGCTGCGCACGCTTTGTGGTTGGAGTGAGAAACAGGTTCCTTGGTGTTTTCTGCGAAACGCTTTAGCAGCCCGTTGGTGCTAGTATGGAGTCAGGGGATGGATGAAGCGGAGAGCCCCGTTTGGAGTGAGGCTGCAAAGGGCATGCCAAGGGAAGTGTTCTGCTGTGCCAAGACTCGTGCTGCGCACGCTTTGTGGTTGGAGTGAGAAACAGGTTCCTTGGTGTTTTCTGCGAAACGCTTTAGCAGCCCGTTGGTGCTAGTATGGAGTCAGGGGATGGATGAAGCGGAGAGCCCCGTTTGGAGTGAGGCTGCAAAGGGCATGCCAAGGGAAGTGTTCTGCTGTGCCAAGACTCGTGCTGCGCACGCTTTGTGGTTGGAGTGAGAAACAGGTTCCTTGGTGTTTTCTGCGAAACGCTTTGGCGGCCTGTTTGTGCTAGTATGGAGTTAGGGGATGGATGAAGCGGAGAGCCCCGTTTGGAGTGGGGCTGCAAAGGGCATGCCAAGGGAAGTGTTCTGCTGTGCCAAGATTCATGCTGCGCACGCTTTGTGGTTGGAGTGAGAAACAGGTTCCTTGGTGTTTTCTGCGAAACGCTTTAGCAGCCCGTTGGTGCTAGTATGGAGTCAGGGGATGGATGAAGCGGAGAGCCCCGTTTGGAGTGAGGCTGCAAAGGGCATGCCAAGGGAAGTGTTCTGCTGTGCCAAGACACGTGCTGCGCACGCTTTGTGGTTGGAGTGAGAAACAGGTTCCTTGGTGTTTTCTGCGAAACGCTTTAGCAGCCCGTTGGTGCTAGTATGGAGTCAGGGGATGGATGAAGCGGAGAGCCCCGTTTGGAGTGAGGCTGCAAAGGGCATGCCAAGGGAAGTGTTCTGCTGTGCCAAGACTCGTGCTGCGCACGCTTTGTGGTTGGAGTGAGAAACAGGTTCCTTGGTGTTTTCTGCGAAACGCTTTGGCGGCCTGTTTGTGCTAGTATGGAGTTAGGGGATGGATGAAGCGGAGAGCCCCGTTTGGAGTGGGGCTGCAAAGGGCATGCCAAGGGAAGTGTTCTGCTGTGCCAAGACTCGTGCTGCGCATGCTTTGTGGTTGGAGTGAGAAACAGGTTCCTTGGTGTTTTCTGAAAAACGCTTTAGCAGCCCGTTGGTGCTAGTATGGAGTCAGGGGATGGATGAAGCGGAGAGCCCCGTTTGGAGTGAGGCTGCAAAGGGCATGCCAAGGGAAGTGTTCTGCTGTGCCAAGACTCGTGCTACGCACGCTTTGTGGTTGGAGTGAGAAACAGGTTCCTTGGTGTTTTCTGCGAAACGCTTTAGCAGCCCGTTGGTGCTAGTATGGAGTCAGGGCATGGATGAAGCGGAGAGCCCCGTTTGGAGTGAGGCTGCAAAGGGCATGCCAAGGGAAGTGTTCTGCTGTGCCAAGATTCATGCTGCGCACGCTTTGTGGTTGGAGTGAGAAACAGGTTCGTTGGTGTTTTGTGCGAAACGCTTTAGCAGCCCGTTGGTGCTAGTATGGAGTCAGGGGATGGATGAAGTGGAGAGCCCCGTTTGGAGTGAGACTGCAAAGGGCATGCCAGGGGAAGTGTTCTGCTGTGCCAATACTCGTGCTACGCACGCTTTGTGGTTGGAGTGAGAAACAGGTTCGTTGGTGTTTTCTGCGAAACGCTTTAGCAGCCCGTTGGTGCTAGTATGGAGTCAGGGGATGGATGAAGCGGAGAGCCCCGTTTGGAGTGAGGTTGCAAAGGGCATGCCAAGGGAAGTGTTCTGCTGTGCCAAGATTCATGCTGCACACGCTTTGTGGTTGGAGTGAGAAACAGGTTCGTTGGTGTTTTCTGCGAAACGCTTTAGCAGCCCGTTGGTGCTAGTATGGAGTCAGGGGATGGATGAAGCGGAGAGCCCCGTTTGGAGTGAGGCTGCAAAGGGCATGCCAAGGGAAGTGTTCTGCTGTGCCAAGATTCATGCTGCGCACGCTTTGTGGTTGGAGTGAGAAACAGGTTCCTTGGTGTTTTCTGCGAAACGCTTTAGCAGCCCCCTGGTGCTAGTATGGAGTCAGGGGATGGATGAAGCGGAGAGCCCTGTTTGGAGTGAGGCTGCAAAGGGCATGCCAGGGGAAGTGTTCTGCTGTGCCAAGATTCATGCTGCGCACGCTTTGTGTTTGGAGTGAGAAACAGGTTCCTTGGTGTTTTCTGCGAAACGCTTTAGCAGCCCGTTGGTGCTAGTATGGAGTCAGGGGATGGATGAAGCGGAGAGCCCCGTTTGGAGTGCGGCTGCAAAGGGCATGCCAGGGGAAGTGTTCTGCTGTGCCAAGACTCGTGCTGCGCACACTTTGTGGTTGGAGTGAGAAACAGGTTCCTTGGTGTTTTCTGCGAAACGCTTTAGCAGCCCGTTGGTGCTAGTATGGAGTCAGGGGATGGATGAAGCGGAGAGCCCCGTTTGGAGTGAGGCTGCAAAGGGCATGCCAAGGGAAGTGTTTTGCTGTGCCAAGACTCGTGCTGCGCACGCTTTGTGCTTGGAGTGAGAAACAGGTTCATTGGTGTTTTCTGCGAAACGCTTTAGCAGCCCGTTGGTGCTAGTATGGAGTCAGGGGATGGATGAAGCGGAGAGCCCCGTTTGGAGTGAGGCTGCAAAGGGCATGCCAAGGGAAGTGTTCTGCTGTGCCAAGATTCATGCTGCGCACGCTTTGTGGTTGGAGTGAGAAACAGGTTCCTTGGTGTTTTCTGCGAAACGCTTTAGCAGCCCGTTGGTGCTAGTATGGAGTCAGGGGATGGATGAAGCGGAGAGCCCCGTTTGGAGTGAGGCTGCAAAGGGCATGCCAAGGGAAGTGTTCTGCTGTTCCAAGACTCGTGCTGCGCACGCTTTGTGGTTGGAGTGAGAAACAGGTTCCTTGGTGTTTTCAGCGAAACGCTTTAGCAGCCCGTTGGTGCTAGTATGGAGTCAGGGGATGGATGAAGCGGAGAGCCCCGTTTGGAGTGAGGCTGCAAAGGGCATGCCAAGGGAAGTGTTCTGCTGTGCCAAGACTCGTGCTGCGCACGCTTTGTGGTTGGAGTGAGAAACAGGTTCCTTGGTATTTTCTGCGAAACGCTTTGGCGGCCTGTTTGTGCTAGTATGGAGTTAGGGGATGGATGAAGCGGAGAGCCCCGTTTGGAGTGGGGCTGCAAAGGGCATGCCAAGGGAAGTGTTCTGCTGTGCCAAGACTCGTGCTGCGCATGCTTTGTGGTTGGAGTGAGAAACAGGTTCCTTGGTGTTTTCTGAAAAACGCTTTAGCAGCCCGTTGGTGCTAGTATGGAGTCAGGGGATGGATGAAGCGGAGAGCCCCGTTTGGAGTGAGGCTGCAAAGGGCATGCCAAGGGAAGTGTTCTGCTGTGCCAAGATTTATGCTGCGCACGCTTTGTGTTTGGAGTGAGAAACAGGTTCCTTGGTGTTTTCTGCGAAACGCTTTAGCAGCCCGTTGGTGCTAGTATGGAGTCAGGGGATGGATGAAGCGGAGAGCCCCGTTTGGAGTGAGGCTGCAAAGGGCATGCCAAGGGAAGTGTTCTGCTGTGCCAAGATTCATGCTGCGCACGTTTTGTGGTTGGAGTGAGAAACAGGTTCCTTGTTGTTTTCTGCGAAACGCTTTAGCAACCCGTTGGTGCTAGTATGGAGTCAGGGGATGGGTGAAGCGGAGAGCCCCGTTTGGAGTGAGGCTGCAAAGGGCATGCCAAGGGAAGTGTTCTGCTGTGCCAAGACTCGTGCTACGCACGCTTTGTGGTTGGAGTGAGAAACAGGTTCGTTGGTGTTTTCTGCGAAACGCTTTAGCAGCCCGTTGGTGCTAGTATGGAGTCAGGGGATGGATGAAGCGGAGAGCCCCGTTTGGAGTGAGGCTGCAAAGGGCATGCCAAGGGAAGTGTTCTGCTGTGCCAAGATTCATGCTGCGCACGCTTTGTGGTTGGAGTGAGAAACAGGTTCGTTGGTGTTTTCTGCGAAACGCTTTAGCAGCCCGTTGGTGCTAGTATGGAATCAGGGGATGGATGAAGCGGAGAGCCCCGTTTGGAGTGGGGCTGCAAAGGGCATGCCAAGGGAAGTGTTCTGCTGTGCCAAGACTCGTGCTGCGCATGCTTTGTGGTTGGAGTGAGAAACAGGTTCCTTGGTGTTTTCTGCGAAACGCTTTAGGAGCCCCCTGGTGCTAGTATGGAGTCAGGGGATGGATGAAGCGGAGAGCCCTGTTTGGAGTGAGGCTGCAAAGGGCATGCCAGGGGAAGTGTTCTGCTGTGCCAAGACTCGTGCTGCGCACGCTTTGTGGTTGGAGTGAGAAACAGGTTCATTGGTGTTTTCTGCGAAACGCTTTAGCAGCCCGTTGGTGCTAGTATGGAGTCAGGGGATGGATGAAGCGGAGAGCCCCGTTTGGAGTGAGGCTGCAAAGGGCATGCCAAGGGAAGTGTTCTGCTGTGCCAAGATTCATGCTGCGCACGCTTTGTGGTTGGAGTGAGAAACAGGTTCCTTGGTGTTTTCTGCGAAACGCTTTAGCAGCCCGTTGGTGCTAGTATGGAGTCAGGGGATGGATGAAGCGGAGAGCCCTGTTTGGAGTGAGGCTGCAAAGGGCATGCCAAGGGAAGTGTTCTGCTGTGCCAAGACTCGTGCTGCGCACGCTTTGTGGTTGGAGTGAGAAACAGGTTCCTTGGTGTTTTCAGCGAAACGCTTTAGCAGCCCGTTGGTGCTAGTATGGAGTCAGGGGATGGATGAAGCGGAGAGCACCGTTTGGAGTGAGGCTGCAAAGGGCATGCCAAGGGAAGTGTTCTGCTGTGCCAAGACTCGTGCTGCGCACGCTTTGTGGTTGGAGTGAGAAACAGGTTCCTTGGTGTTTTCTGCGAAACGCTTTGGCGGCCTGTTTGTGCTAGTATGGAGTTAGGGGATGGATGAAGCGGAGAGCCCCGTTTGGAGTGGGGCTGCAAAGGGCATGCCAAGGGAAGTGTTCTGCTGTGCCAAGACTCGTGCTGCGCATGCTTTGTGGTTGGAGTGAGAAACAGGTTCGTTGGTGTTTTCTGAAAAACGCTTTAGCAGCCCGTTGGTGCTAGTATGGAGTCAGGGGATGGATGAAGCGGAGAGCCCCGTTTGGAGTGAGGCTGCAAAGGGCATGCCAAGGGAAGTGTTCTGCTGTGCCAAGATTTATGCTGCGCACGCTTTGTGTTTGGAGTGAGAAACAGGTTCCTTGGTGTTTTCTGCGAAACGCTTTAGCAGCCCGTTGGTGCTAGTATGGAGTCAGGGGATGGATGAAGCGGAGAGCCCCGTTTGGAGTGAGGCTGCAAAGGGCATGCCAAGGGAAGTGTTCTGCTGTGCCAAGACTCGTGCTACGCACGCTTTGTGGTTGGAGTGAGAAACAGGTTCCTTGGTGTTTTCTGCGAAACGCTTTAGCAGCCCGTTGGTGCTAGTATGGAGTCAGGGCATGGATGAAGCGGAGAGCCCCGTTTGGAGTGAGGCTGCAAAGGGCATGCCAAGGGAAGTGTTCTGCTGTGCCAAGATTCATGCTGCGCACGCTTTGTGGTTGGAGTGAGAAACAGGTTCGTTGGTGTTTTGTGCGAAACGCTTTAGCAGCCCGTTGGTGCTAGTATGGAGTCAGGGGATGGATGAAGTGGAGAGCCCCGTTTGGAGTGAGACTGCAAAGGGCATGCCAGGGGAAGTGTTCTGCTGTGCCAATACTCGTGCTACGCACGCTTTGTGGTTGGAGTGAGAAACAGGTTCGTTGGTGTTTTCTGCGAAACGCTTTAGCAGCCCGTTGGTGCTAGTATGGAGTCAGGGGATGGATGAAGCGGAGAGCCCCGTTTGGAGTGAGGCTGCAAAGGGCATGCCAAGGGAAGTGTTCTGCTGTGCCAAGATTCATGCTGCGCACGTTTTGTGGTTGGAGTGAGAAACAGGTTCCTTGTTGTTTTCTGCGAAACGCTTTAGCAGCCCGTTGGTGCTAGTATGGAGTCAGGGGATGGGTGAAGCGGAGAGCCCCGTTTGGAGTGAGGCTGCAAAGGGCATGCCAAGGGAAGTGTTCTGCTGTGCCAAGACTCGTGCTACGCACGCTTTGTGGTTGGAGTGAGAAACAGGTTCCTTGGTGTTTTCTGCGAAACGCTTTAGCAGCCCGTTGGTGCTAGTATGGAGTCAGGGGATGGATGAAGCGGAGAGCCCCGTTTGGAGTGAGGCTGCAAAGGGCATGCCAAGGGAAGTGTTCTGCTGTGCCAAGATTCATGCTGCGCACGCTTTGTGGTTGGAGTGAGAAACAGGTTCGTTGGTGTTTTCTGCGAAACGCTTTAGCAGCCCGTTGGTGCTAGTATGGAATCAGGGGATGGATGAAGCGGAGAGCCCCGTTTGGAGTGGGGCTGCAAAGGGCATGCCAAGGGAAGTGTTCTGCTGTGCCAAGACTCGTGCTGCGCATGCTTTGTGGTTGGAGTGAGAAACAGGTTCCTTGGTGTTTTCTGCGAAACGCTTTAGGAGCCCCCTGGTGCTAGTATGGAGTCAGGGGATGGATGAAGCGGAGAGCCCTGTTTGGAGTGATGCTGCAAAGGGCATGCCAGGGGAAGTGTTCTGCTGTGCCAAGACTCGTGCTGCGCACGCTTTGTGGTTGGAGTGAGAAACAGGTTCATTGGTGTTTTCTGCGAAACGCTTTAGCAGCCCGTTGGTGCTAGTATGGAGTCAGGGGATGGATGAAGCGGAGAGCCCCGTTTGGAGTGAGGCTGCAAAGGGCATGCCAAGGGAAGTGTTCTGCTGTGCCAAGATTCATGCTGCGCACGCTTTGTGGTTGGAGTGAGAAACAGGTTCCTTGGTGTTTTCTGCGAAACGCTTTAGCAGCCCGTTGGTGCTAGTATGGAGTCAGGGGATGGATGAAGCGGAGAGCCCTGTTTGGAGTGAGGCTGCAAAGGGCATGCCAAGGGAAGTGTTCTGCTGTGCCAAGACTCGTGCTGCGCACGCTTTGTGGTTGGAGTGAGAAACAGGTTCCTTGGTGTTTTCAGCGAAACGCTTTAGCAGCCCGTTGGTGCTAGTATGGAGTCAGGGGATGGATGAAGCGGAGAGCACCGTTTGGAGTGAGGCTGCAAAGGGCATGCCAAGGGAAGTGTTCTGCTGTGCCAAGACTCGTGCTGCGCACGCTTTGTGGTTGGAGTGAGAAACAGGTTCCTTGGTGTTTTCTGCGAAACGCTTTGGCGGCCTGTTTGTGCTAGTATGGAGTTAGGGGATGGATGAAGCGGAGAGCCCCGTTTGGAGTGGGGCTGCAAAGGGCATGCCAAGGGAAGTGTTCTGCTGTGCCAAGACTCGTGCTGCGCATGCTTTGTGGTTGGAGTGAGAAACAGGTTCCTTGGTGTTTTCTGAAAAACGCTTTAGCAGCCCGTTGGTGCTAGTATGGAGTCAGGGGATGGATGAAGCGGAGAGCCCCGTTTGGAGTGAGGCTGCAAAGGGCATGCCAAGGGAAGTGTTCTGCTGTGCCAAGATTTATGCTGCGCACGCTTTGTGTTTGGAGTGAGAAACAGGTTCCTTGGTGTTTTCTGCGAAACGCTTTAGCAGCCCGTTGGTGCTAGTATGGAGTCAGGGGATGGATGAAGCGGAGAGCCCCGTTTGGAGTGAGGCTGCAAAGGGCATGCCAAGGGAAGTGTTCTGCTGTGCCAAGACTCGTGCTACGCACGCTTTGTGGTTGGAGTGAGAAACAGGTTCCTTGGTGTTTTCTGCGAAACGCTTTAGCAGCCCGTTGGTGCTAGTATGGAGTCAGGGGCTGGATGAAGCGGAGAGCCCCGTTTGGAGTGAGGCTGCAAAGGGCATGCCAAGGGAAGTGTTCTGCTGTGCCAAGATTCATGCTGCGCACGCTTTGTGGTTGGAGTGAGAAACAGGTTCGTTGGTGTTTTGTGCGAAACGCTTTAGCAGCCCGTTGGTGCTAGTATGGAGTCAGGGGATGGATGAAGTGGAGAGCCCCGTTTGGAGTGAGACTGCAAAGGGCATGCCAGGGGAAGTGTTCTGCTGTGCCAATACTCGTGCTACGCACGCTTTGTGGTTGGAGTGAGAAACAGGTTCGTTGGTGTTTTCTGCGAAACGCTTTAGCAGCCCGTTGGTGCTAGTATGGAGTCAGGGGATGGATGAAGCGGAGAGCCCCGTTTGGAGTGAGGCTGCAAAGGGCATGCCAAGGGAAGTGTTCTGCTGTGCCAAGATTCATGCTGCGCATGCTTTGTGGTTGGAGTGAGAAACAGGTTCGTTGGTGTTTTCTGCGAAACGCTTTAGCAGCCCGTTGGTGCTAGTATGGAGTCAGGGGATGGATGAAGCGGAGAGCCCCGTTTGGAGTGAGGCTGCAAAGGGCATGCCAAGGGAAGTGTTCTGCTGTGCCAAGATTCATGCTGCGCACGCTTTGTGGTTGGAGTGAGAAACAGGTTCCTTGGTGTTTTCTGCGAAACGCTTTAGCAGCCCGTTGGTGCTAGTATGGAGTCAGGGGATGGATGAAGCGGAGAGCCCTGTTTGGAGTGAGGCTGCAAAGGGCATGCCAGGGGAAGTGTTCTGCTGTGCCAAGATTCATGCTGCGCACGCTTTGTGGTTGGAGTGAGAAACAGGTTCCTTGGTGTTTTCTGCGAAACGCTTTAGCAGCCCGTTGGTGCTAGTATGGAGTCAGGGGATGGATGAAGCGGAGAGCCCCGTTTGGAGTGCGGCTGCAAAGGGCATGCCAGGGGAAGTGTTCTGCTGTGCCAAGACTCGTGCTGCGCACACTTTGTGGTTGGAGTGAGAAACAGGTTCCTTGGTGTTTTCTGCGAAACGCTTTAGCAGCCCGTTGGTGCTAGTATGGAGTCAGGGGATGGATGAAGCGGAGAGCCCCGTTTGGAGTGAGGCTGCAAAGGGCATGCCAAGGGAAGTGTTCTGCTGTGCCAAGACTCGTGCTGCGCACGCTTTGTGGTTGGAGTGAGAAACAGGTTCATTGGTGTTTTCTGCGAAACGCTTTAGCAGCCCATTGGTGCTAGTATGGAGTCAGGGGATGGATGAAGCGGAGAGCCCCGTTTGGAGTGAGGCTGCAAAGGGCATGCCAAGGGAAGTGTTCTGCTGTGCCAAGATTCATGCTGCGCACGCTTTGTGGTTGGAGTGAGAAACAGGTTCCTTGGTGTTTTCTGCGAAACGCTTTAGCAGCCCGTTGGTGCTAGTATGGAGTCAGGGGATGGATGAAGCGGAGAGCCCCGTTTGGAGTGAGGCTGCAAAGGGCATGCCAAGGGAAGTGTTCTGCTGTTCCAAGACTCGTGCTGCGCACGCTTTGTGGTTGGAGTGAGAAACAGGTTCCTTGGTGTTTTCAGCGAAACGCTTTAGCAGCCCGTTGGTGCTAGTATGGAGTCAGGGGATGGATGAAGCGGAGAGCCCCGTTTGGAGTGAGGCTGCAAAGGGCATGCCAAGGGAAGTGTTCTGCTGTGCCAAGACTCGTGCTGCGCACGCTTTGTGGTTGGAGTGAGAAACAGGTTCCTTGGTGTTTTCTGCGAAACGCTTTGGCGGCCTGTTTGTGCTAGTATGGAGTTAGGGGATGGATGAAGCGGAGAGCCCCGTTTGGAGTGGGGCTGCAAAGGGCATGCCAAGGGAAGTGTTCTGCTGTGCCAAGACTCGTGCTGCGCATGCTTTGTGGTTGGAGTGAGAAACAGGTTCCTTGGTGTTTTCTGAAAAACGCTTTAGCAGCCCGTTGGTGCTAGTATGGAGTCAGGGGATGGATGAAGCGGAGAGCCCCGTTTGGAGTGAGGCTGCAAAGGGCATGCCAAGGGAAGTGTTCTGCTGTGCCAAGATTTATGCTGCGCACGCTTTGTGTTTGGAGTGAGAAACAGGTTCCTTGGTGTTTTCTGCGAAACGCTTTAGCAGCCCGTTGGTGCTAGTATGGAGTCAGGGGATGGATGAAGCTGAGAGCCCCGTTTGGAGTGAGGCTGCAAAGGGCATGCCAAGGGAAGTGTTCTGCTGTGCCAAGATTCATGCTGCGCACGTTTTGTGGTTGGAGTGAGAAACAGGTTCCTTGTTGTTTTCTGCGAAACGCTTTAGCAGCCCGTTGGTGCTAGTATGGAGTCAGGGGATGGGTGAAGCGGAGAGCCCCGTTTGGAGTGAGGCTGCAAAGGGCATGCCAAGGGAAGTGTTCTGCTGTGCCAAGACTCGTGCTACGCACGCTTTGTGGTTGGAGTGAGAAACAGGTTCCTTGGTGTTTTCTGCGAAACGCTTTAGCAGCCCGTTGGTGCTAGTATGGAGTCAGGGGATGGATGAAGCGGAGAGCCCCGTTTGGAGTGAGGCTGCAAAGGGCATGCCAAGGGAAGTGTTCTGCTGTGCCAAGATTCATGCTGCGCACGCTTTGTGGTTGGAGTGAGAAACAGGTTCGTTGGTGTTTTCTGCGAAACGCTTTAGCAGCCCGTTGGTGCTAGTATGGAATCAGGGGATGGATGAAGCGGAGAGCCCCGTTTGGAGTGGGGCTGCAAAGGGCATGCCAAGGGAAGTGTTCTGCTGTGCCAAGACTCGTGCTGCGCATGCTTTGTGGTTGGAGTGAGAAACAGGTTCCTTGGTGTTTTCTGCGAAACGCTTTAGGAGCCCCCTGGTGCTAGTATGGAGTCAGGGGATGGATGAAGCGGAGAGCCCCGTTTGGAGTGAGGCTGCAAAGGGCATGCCAGGGGAAGTGTTCTGCTGTGCCAAGATTCATGCTGCGCACGCTTTGTGGTTGGAGTGAGAAACAGGTTCCTTGGTGTTTTCTGCGAAACGCTTTAGCAGCCCGTTGGTGCTAGTATGGAGTCAGGGGATGGATGAAGCGGAGAGCCCCGTTTGGAGTGAGGCTGCAAAGGGCATGCCAGGGGAAGTGTTCTGCTGTGCCAAGACTCGTGCTACGCACGCTTTGTGGTTGGAGTGAGAAACAGGTTCCTTGGTGTTTTCTGCGAAACGCTTTAGCAGCCCGTTGGTGCTAGTATGGAGTCAGGGGATGGATGAAGCGGAGAGCCCCGTTTGGAGTGAGGCTGCAAAGGGCATGCCAAGGGAAGTGTTCTGCTGTGCCAAGACTCGTGCTGCGCATGCTTTGTGGTTGGAGTGAGAAACAGGTTCCTTGGTGTTTTCTGCGAAACGCTTTAGCAGCCCGTTGGTGCTAGTATGGAGTCAGGGGATGGATGAAGCGGAGAGCCCCGTTTGGAGTGGGGCTGCAAAGGGCATGCCAAGGGAAGTGTTCTGCTGTGCCAAGACTCGTGCTGCGCATGCTTTGTGGTTGGAGTGAGAAACAGGTTCCTTGGTGTTTTCTGCGAAACGCTTTAGCAGCCCCCTGGTGCTAGTATGGAGTCAGGGGATGGATGAAGCGGAGAGCCCTGTTTGGAGTGAGGCTGCAAAGGGCCTGCCAGGGGAAGTGTTCTGCTGTGCCAAGATTCATGCTGCGCACGCTTTGTGGTTGGAGTGAGAAACAGGTTCCTTGGTGTTTTCTGCGAAACGCTTTAGCAGCCCGTTGGTGCTAGTATGGAGTCAGGGGATGGATGAAGCGGAGAGCCCCGTTTGGAGTGAGGCTGCAAAGGGCATGCCAAGGGAAGTGTTCTGCTGTGCCAAGATTCATGCTGCGCACGCTTTGTGGTTGGAGTGAGAAACAGGTTCGTTGGTGTTTTGTGCGAAACGCTTTAGCAGCCCGTTGGTGCTAGTATGGAGTCAGGGGATGGATGAAGCGGAGAGCCCCGTTTGGAGTGAGGCTGCAAAGGGCATGCCAAGGGAAGTGTTCTGCTGTGCCAAGACTCGTGCTGCGCACGCTTTGTGGTTGGAGTGAGAAACAGGTTCCTTGGTGTTTTCAGCGAAACGCTTTAGCAGCCCGTTGGTGCTAGTATGGAGTCAGGGGATGGATGAAGCGGAGAGCCCCGTTTGGAGTGAGGCTGCAAAGGGCATGCCAAGGGAAGTGTTCTGCTGTGCCAAGACTCGTGCTGCGCACGCTTTGTGGTTGGAGTGAGAAACAGGTTCCTTGGTGTTTTCTGCGAAACGCTTTGGCGGCCTGTTTGTGCTAGTATGGAGTTAGGGGATGGATGAAGCGGAGAGCCCCGTTTGGAGTGAGGCTGCAAAGGGCATGCCAAGGGAAGTGTTCTGCTGTGCCAAGACTCGTGCTGCGCATGCTTTGTGGTTGGAGTGAGAAACAGGTTCCTTGGTGTTTTCTGAAAAACGCTTTAGCAGCCCGTTGGTGCTAGTATGGAGTCAGGGGATGGGTGAAGCGGAGAGCACCGTTTGGAGTGAGGCTGCAAAGGGCATGCCAAGGGAAGTGTTCTGCTGTGCCAAGATTCATGCTGCGCACGCTTTGTGTTTGGAGTGAGAAACAGGTTCCTTGGTGTTTTCTGCGAAACGCTTTAGCAGCCCGTTGGTGCTAGTATGGAGTCAGGGGATGGATGAAGCGGAGAGCCCCGTTTGGAGTGAGGCTGCAAAGGGCATGCCAAGGGAAGTGTTCTGCTGTGCCAAGATTCATGCTGCGCACGTTTTGTGGTTGGAGTGAGAAACAGGTTCGTTGGTGTTTTCTGCGAAACGCTTTAGCAGCCCGTTGGTGCTAGTATGGAGTCAGGGGATGGATGAAGCGGAGAGCCCCGTTTGGAGTGAGGCTGCAAAGGGCATGCCAAGGGAAGTGTTCTGCTGTGCCAACATTCATGCTGCGCACGCTTTGTGGTTGGAGTGAGAAACAGGTTCCTTGGTGTTTTCTGCGAAACGCTTTAGCAGCCCGTTGGTGCTAGTATGGAGTCAGGGGATGGATGAAGCGGAGAGCCCCGTTTGGAGTGAGGCTGCAAAGGGCATGCCAGGGGAAGTGTTCTGCTGTGCCAAGACTCGTGCTACGCACGCTTTGTGGTTGGAGTGAGAAACAGGTTCCTTGGTGTTTTCTGCGAAACGCTTTAGCAGCCCGTTGGTGCTAGTATGGAGTCAGGGGATGGATGAAGCGGAGAGCCCCGTTTGGAGTGAGGCTGCAAAGGGCATGCCAAGGGAAGTGTTCTGCTGTGCCAAGATTCATGCTGCGCACGCTTTGTGGTTGGAGCGAGAAACAGGTTCGTTGGTGTTTTGTGCGAAACGCTTTAGCAGCCCGTTGGTGCTAGTATGGAGTCAGGGGATGGATGAAGTGGAGAGCCCCGTTTGGAGTGAGACTGCAAAGGGCATGCCAGGGGAAGTGTTCTGCTGTGCCAATACTCGTGCTACGCACGCTTTGTGGTTGGAGTGAGAAACAGGTTCGTTGGTGTTTTCTGCGAAACGCTTTAGCAGCCCGTTGGTGCTAGTATGGAGTCAGGGGATGGATGAAGCGGAGAGCCCCGTTTGGAGTGAGGCTGCAAAGGGCATGCCAAGGGAAGTGTTCTGCTGTGCCAAGATTCATGCTGCGCACGCTTTGTGGTTGGAGTGAGAAACAGGTTCCTTGGTGTTTTCTGCGAAACGCTTTAGCAGCCCGTTGGTGCTAGTATGGAGTCAGGGGATGGATGAAGCGGAGAGCCCCGTTTGGAGTGAGGCTGCAAAGGGCATGCCAAGGGAAGTGTTCTGCTGTGCCAAGATCCATGCTGCGCACGCTTTGTGGTTGGAGTGAGAAACAGGTTCCTTGGTGTTTTCTGCGAAACGCTTTAGCAGCCCGTTGGTGCTAGTATGGAGTCAGGGGATGGATGAAGCGGAGAGCCCCGTTTGGAGTGAGGCTGCAAAGGGCATGCCAAGGGAAGTGTTCTGCTGTGCCAAGATTCATGCTGCGCACGCTTTGTGGTTGGAGTGAGAAACAGGTTCCTTGGTGTTTTCTGCGAAACGCTTTAGCAGCCCGTTGGTGCTAGTATGGAGTCAGGGGATGGATGAAGCGGAGAGCCCCGTTTGGAGTGCGGCTGCAAAGGGCATGCCAGGGGAAGTGTTCTGCTGTGCCAAGACTCGTGCTGCGCACACTTTGTGGTTGGAGTGAGAAACAGGTTCGTTGGTGTTTTCTGCGAAACGCTTTAGCAGCCCGTTGGTGCTAGTATGGAGTCAGGGGATGGATGAAGCGGAGAGCCCCGTTTGGAGTGAGGCTGCAAAGGGCATGCCAAGGGAAGTGTTCTGCTGTGCCAAGACTCGTGCTGCGCACGCTTTGTGGTTGGAGTGAGAAACAGGTTCATTGGTGTTTTCTGCGAAACGCTTTAGCAGCCCGTTGGTGCTAGTATGGAGTCAGGGGATGGATGAAGCGGAGAGCCCCGTTTGGAGTGAGGCTGCAAAGGGCATGCCAAGGGAAGTGTTCTGCTGTGCCAAGATTCATGCTGCGCACGCTTTGTGGTTGGAGTGAGAAACAGGTTCCTTGGTGTTTTCTGCGAAACGCTTTAGCAGCCCGTTGGTGCTAGTATGGAGTCAGGGGATGGATGAAGCGGAGAGCCCCGTTTGGAGTGAGGCTGCAAAGGGCATGCCAAGGGAAGTGTTCTGCTGTGCCAAGATTCATGCTGCGCACGCTTTGTGGTTGGAGTGAGAAACAGGTTCCTTGGTGTTTTCTGCGAAACGCTTTAGCAGCCCGTTGGTGCTAGTATGGAGTCAGGGGATGGATGAAGCGGAGAGCCCCGTTTGGAGTGAGGCTGCAAAGGGCATGCCAAGGGAAGTGTTCTGCTGTGCCAAGACTCGTGCTGCGCACGCTTTGTGGTTGGAGTGAGAAACAGGTTCCTTGGTGTTTTCAGCGAAACGCTTTAGCAGCCCGTTGGTGCTAGTATGGAGTCAGGGGATGGATGAAGCGGAGAGCCCCGTTTGGAGTGAGGCTGCAAAGGGCATGCCAAGGGAAGTGTTCTGCTGTGCCAAGACTCGTGCTGCGCACGCTTTGTGGTTGGAGTGAGAAACAGGTTCCTTGGTGTTTTCTGCGAAACGCTTTGGCGGCCTGTTTGTGCTAGTATGGAGTTAGGGGATGGATGAAGCGGAGAGCCCCGTTTGGAGTGAGGCTGCAAAGGGCATGCCAAGGGAAGTGTTCTGCTGTGCCAAGACTCGTGCTGCGCATGCTTTGTGGTTGGAGTGAGAAACAGGTTCCTTGGTGTTTTCTGAAAAACGCTTTAGCAGCCCGTTGGTGCTAGTATGGAGTCAGGGGATGGATGAAGCGGAGAGCACCGTTTGGAGTGAGGCTGCAAAGGGCATGCCAAGGGAAGTGTTCTGCTGTGCCAAGATTCATGCTGCGCACGCTTTGTGTTTGGAGTGAGAAACAGGTTCCTTGGTGTTTTCTGCGAAACGCTTTAGCAGCCCGTTGGTGCTAGTATGGAGTCAGGGGATGGATGAAGCGGAGAGCCCCGTTTGGAGTGAGGCTGCAAAGGGCATGCCAAAGGAAGTGTTCTGCTGTGCCAAGATTCATGCTGCGCACGTTTTGTGGTTGGAGTGAGAAACAGGTTCGTTGGTGTTTTCTGCGAAACGCTTTAGCAGCCCGTTGGTGCTAGTATGGAGTCAGGGGATGGATGAAGCGGAGAGCCCCGTTTGGAGTGAGGCTGCAAAGGGCATGCCAAGGGAAGTGTTCTGCTGTGCCAAGATTCATGCTGCGCACGCTTTGTGGTTGGAGTGAGAAACAGGTTCCTTGGTGTTTTCTGCGAAACGCTTTAGCAGCCCGTTGGTGCTAGTATGGAGTCAGGGGATGGATGAAGCGGAGAGCCCCGTTTGGAGTGAGGCTGCAAAGGGCATGCCAGGGGAAGTGTTCTGCTGTGCCAAGACTCGTGCTACGCACGCTTTGTGGTTGGAGTGAGAAACAGGTTCCTTGGTGTTTTCTGCGAAACGCTTTAGCAGCCCGTTGGTGCTAGTATGGAGTCAGGGGATGGATGAAGCGGAGAGCCCCGTTTGGAGTGAGGCTGCAAAGGGCATGCCAAGGGAAGTGTTCTGCTGTGCCAAGATTCATGCTGCGCACGCTTTGTGGTTGGAGCGAGAAACAGGTTCGTTGGTGTTTTGTGCGAAACGCTTTAGCAGCCCGTTGGTGCTAGTATGGAGTCAGGGGATGGATGAAGTGGAGAGCCCCGTTTGGAGTGAGACTGCAAAGGGCATGCCAGGGGAAGTGTTCTGCTGTGCCAATACTCGTGCTACGCACGCTTTGTGGTTGGAGGGAGAAACAGGTTCGTTGGTGTTTTCTGCGAAACGCTTTAGCAGCCCGTTGGTGCTAGTATGGAGTCAGGGGATGGATGAAGCGGAGAGCCCCGTTTGGAGTGAGGCTGCAAAGGGCATGCCAAGGGAAGTGTTCTGCTGTGCCAAGATTCATGCTGCGCACGCTTTGTGGTTGGAGTGAGAAACAGGTTCCTTGGTGTTTTCTGCGAAACGCTTTAGCAGCCCGTTGGTGCTAGTATGGAGTCAGGGGATGGATGAAGCGGAGAGCCCCGTTTGGAGTGAGGCTGCAAAGGGCATGCCAAGGGAAGTGTTCTGCTGTGCCAAGATTCATGCTGCGCACGCTTTGTGGTTGGAGTGAGAAACAGGTTCCTTGGTGTTTTTTGCGAAACGCTTTAGCAGCCCGTTGGTGCTAGTATGGAGTCAGGGGATGGATGAAGCGGAGAGCCCCGTTTGGAGTGAGGCTGCAAAGGGCATGCCAAGGGAAGTGTTCTGCTGTGCCAAGATTCATGCTGCGCACGCTTTGTGGTTGGAGTGAGAAACAGGTTCCTTGGTGTTTTCTGCGAAACGCTTTAGCAGCCCGTTGGTGCTAGTATGGAGTCAGGGGATGGATGAAGCGGAGAGCCCCGTTTGGAGTGCGGCTGCAAAGGGCATGCCAGGGGAAGTGTTCTGCTGTGCCAAGACTCGTGCTGCGCACACTTTGTGGTTGGAGTGAGAAACAGGTTCGTTGGTGTTTTCTGCGAAACGCTTTAGCAGTCCGTTGGTGCTAGTATGGAGTCAGGGGATGGATGAAGCGGAGAGCCCCGTTTGGAGTGAGGCTGCAAAGGGCATGCCAAGGGAAGTGTTCTGCTGTGCCAAGACTCGTGCTGCGCACGCTTTGTGCTTGGAGTGAGAAACAGGTTCATTGGTGTTTTCTGCGAAACGCTTTAGCAGCCCGTTGGTGCTAGTATGGAGTCAGGGGATGGATGAAGCGGAGAGCCCCGTTTGGAGTGAGGCTGCAAAGGGCATGCCAAGGGAAGTGTTCTGCTGTGCCAAGATTCATGCTGCGCACGCTTTGTGGTTGGAGTGAGAAACAGGTTCCTTGGTGTTTTCTGCGAAACGCTTTAGCAGCCCGTTGGTGCTAGTATGGAGTCAGGGGATGGATGAAGCGGAGAGCCCCGTTTGGAGTGAGGCTGCAAAGGGCATGCCAAGGGAAGTGTTCTGCTGTGCCAAGACTCGTGCTGCGCACGCTTTGTGGTTGGAGTGAGAAACAGGTTCCTTGGTGTTTTCAGCGAAACGCTTTAGCAGCCCGTTGGTGCTAGTATGGAGTCAGGGGATGGATGAAGCGGAGAGCCCCGTTTGGAGTGAGGCTGCAAAGGGCATGCCAAGGGAAGTGTTCTGCTGTGCCAAGACTCGTGCTGCGCACGCTTTGTGGTTGGAGTGAGAAACAGGTTCCTTGGTGTTTTCTGCGAAACGCTTTGGCGGCCTGTTTGTGCTAGTATGGAGTTAGGGGATGGATGAAGCGGAGAGCCCCGTTTGGAGTGGGGCTGCAAAGGGCATGCCAAGGGAAGTGTTCTGCTGTGCCAAGACTCGTGCTGCGCATGCTTTGTGGTTGGAGTGAGAAACAGGTTCCTTGGTGTTTTCTGAAAAACGCTTTAGCAGCCCGTTCGTGCTAGTATGGAGTCAGGGGATGGATGAAGCGGAGAGCCCCGTTTGGAGTGAGGCTGCAAAGGGCATGCCAAGGGAAGTGTTCTGCTGTGCCAAGATTTATGCTGCGCACGCTTTGTGGTTGGAGTGAGAAACAGGTTCCTTGTTGTTTTCTGCGAAACGCTTTAGCAGTCCGTTGGTGCTAGTATGGAGTCAGGGGATGGATGAAGCGGAGAGCCCCGTTTGGAGTGAGGCTGCAAAGGGCATGCCAAGGGAAGTGTTCTGCTGTGCCAAGATTCATGCTGCGCACGTTTTGTGGTTGGAGTGAGAAACAGGTTCCTTGGTGTTTTCTGCGAAACGCTTTAGCAGCCCGTTGGTGCTAGTATGGAGTCAGGGGATGGATGAAGCGGAGAGCCCCGTTTGGAGTGAGGCTGCAAAGGGCATGCCAAGGGAAGTGTTCTGTCGCAGTCGTGGCGGCCAAAAACACAAACAACTGGGGTAGATGCAACGCAAAACTACGCTTTATTATTTTTTAGGTACACTATTTATACCCCGCTCTCCTCGTCGTGGCTGCTGCTTATTGGTGAGGGCTACAAAGGACAGTAGCTAGTAACAGATTTATGATTGGGTGGCCAAACCTCCTTAAACTTGCTAACAACTGTCTGCTGTCTTGGTGTGAACTCCGTATCTCACAGATACATTCTAATCTTCTCAAGGTTAACAGTCTCTGCCAAGGGAGTCAGGGATCTCACTGACCAGCTGCAATCCCTGACAATTCCCCCTTTTTGTATTTGTGTTACAAAAATGGCACTAACGGTTTGCTGCAGGGCCCTTTGCAGCAAACCGATCAAACAAGGTACCATTAATAACACAACCACAATAATTACTTCTTTCTTCACTTCTTTACTTTCTTTACTGTCTTTACGTCTTTACGTCTTTACGTCTTTACGTCTTTACGTCTTTACGTCTTTACGTCTTTACGTCTTTACTTTCTTTACGTCTTTACTTTCTTTACGTCTTTACTTTCTTTACGTCTTTACTTTCTTTACGTCTTTACTTTCTTTACGTCTTTACTTTCTTTACGTCTTCACTTCTTCAAACCACCCAGACAAACCCCAGTTGCCAAACAACTTATTTAACTACTTCCATCCATCATCCATTTGCAACTTGCATACTCTGTCAGTTGGAGCAATTGTAGTCTTTACCCTCACCCCGAGTCTGGATCTCTGATCTCATTGATCCATTGTCAGTATATTAGGCAGCAGTTGAAGCCCTGAAAGAGGATTTCGAGGATCGCTGGTAGCCAGGCATACGGTGCTTTGATTGATTGATGGTGTTGGCTAAGGTTACCCAGATGTTGTTGCCAATTCTTCAGGGAGGGGCTGGACACCAATCTCCTCCTCCATAACCTCCGAGGATGAGGAGGGCAGCGACTGCAACACAGGTCGCACACACCGTGCTGGAACCCATCGCGGCCCACTTTCTGTGGAGACACAAGCATATCCCCTTCCCCAAGTTATGAGCTCATGTGGCCCAGACCATTGGCCAGTAACCAAATCACGAACTTGCACCGGTACCCGCTGTGGTACCTTTTCTGTTATAGTCAAAGAGGAAAAATGTGAAAAAATGGGTGACAGAGTAGAGTTGTTAGGGAAGGAAAGAAAGTTAAGCACATATACAGCTTTAGTCTTGCCTGTGGGGACTCCCCCTGCATTCCCCCTTTTTGTTTTTGCACGAGGCGCTTCAGAGTGCCATGTAAACGTTCAACAATGGCTTGGCCTATAGGGGAATGGGGAATCCCAGTCATGTGCTGAACACCCATGTAGTGGTAATAATAACAGTCTGGAAATTGCTGCCGAACAGGAGATAAAGCTTGAGCAACAAACCATTGGCAAATTGTTGGCGAATTTTTCATACCTTGAGGTAACACCTTCCATTGATATCTTTTGGCTGGCTCAGAATGGTTTATAGGTAATACAGTAAAGGCAAATTTTTCCCTATCCTCGGGTGCTAATGGAATGGTAAAGAAACAGTCCTTCAGGTCTATTACCACAATATCCCAGTCCATAGGGATCATTGAGGGTGCAGGAAGGCCGGGCTGTAAAGCTCCCATGGTGGCCATGGCAGCATTTACCTGTCGTAGGTCATGTAAAAGTCGCCATTTGCCAGATTTCTTCTTAATTACAAATACAGGGGTATTCCAAGGACTGTGAGAGGGTTCAATGTGCCCAGTCACAAACTGTTCTGACACCAATTCTTGCAGGGCTTGCAACTTTTCCTCTGCTAGGGGCCACTGATCCACCCACACAGGCCTGTCAGTTAACCAGGTTAAAGCAAGTGTGGGTCGTTGAACACCCTGCAGCACAGTGGCCCCCGTCAAAAAATCCGTCGTAATCCTAACGCCCCATTGTCCTAAACAATCTCTTCCCCACAAGTTCAGGGGTGCAGAGGTTATGTATGGTTTGATCGTTGCTATTTGCCCTTCAGGATTGGTGATCAGCACAGGTACAAGAGACATGCCCCCTTGAGTGGATCCCCCCAGCCCTACTACACCCATCCCAGTGTTCACAATGGGCCAAGATGACGGCCAGGAATGTTGAGAGATAATAGTTACATCAGCCCCAGTGTCCAACAAACCCGTAATCTTCAACGCTGATGGTGAATAGCCTTTGTTGGAGATGGTACATGTCATTTGTGGCCTCTGCGCTGATACAATTTGCGACCAGAAAACTTGAGGTGGACCTGTAGAACCGAAGCCTCCTTCTCGTCGTTCCTTAAGTTCTGTGTGAGGAACACAACTCAAAAAAGGCACAAGTTGAGCAACACGGGTACCTTTAGGAATGGTTACTGGGGGATAGGGAGTAGACATCATAGCACAAATTTGCCCAGTATAATCCGAATCAATAACACCTACATGAACAATTAATCCACTTAAAATACTGCTAGACCGTCCAATTAATAATGCACTGAGTCCTTGGCCTATAGGCCCCTTTGCATCCAGAGGCACTTTAACAATATCCGTAGTTGACAGAGTTACTGTGTCGGCGGTGGATACATCCATGCCTGCTGATCCACGGGTTTTCCCTGTGAGATGGTCGCAGAGGGATAAGCCGTCGGAGGTGTTCTCATGCATGGAATCGCTGTGTGAGGTACTTGTGTCCTCGCGCGCCTCCTCGCGCTCGCTTCCTCGTTTCCCGTCAAAATATAGCCATTAATATGGAATTTAGATCGACATTGTTTGGCAAAATGCCCTACCCTGCCACATCGATTACAAGTATTGTCCACAGGCTTAGCAAAATGCCTTGCCGCTTTGCCTTTTTGCTTAGCAGCTGCACTCTGAAACGGGCAAGCAGACTTGATATGCCCCTCCTGACCGCATCCAAAGCACCTGGGATTGGGACGAAGAGCTGCAGCTAGAACAGTCATTTTATGTGTTATTGTTCCCACTCTTGAGCAAGCTGTTACCATATCAGGAATAGTTGGATTCCCTGGCATTGCTTCAATTATTTTCTGACAATCTTCATTAGCATTATCTTTAGCTAGCTGAGTGCACAGTCTCTGTCTCAAATCATCGTCCTCTACTTGTTTTTCTAATGATGTAGCAATCCGTTCAACAAATTGTAAGAATGGCTCTTTAACCCCTTGCTTGATTGTTGTATATCTAGGACGGGGCGAGGCCAGCTCCATAGTTCGTGTCAGAGCTGACATACCTAAACGTTGTGCCTGTTCAAGAATACTAGGGTCCCATTGAGCCTGAAGATCAGGGTTAGCAAAAAGGCCCGTTCCCATCAAAGCGTCAAGGCCAACTCCCTGCCGCGGATCTCCTTGCGGCAATCGCATGTTGTCTAGTGCAGCCCGCTCAGCTAATCTCCTCCAGTGTTCCATAAACACTTGATACTCTACAGGCTGGAACAGAATCTGAGCAAGATGGCTTATATCATACGGGGCTAAAAGATCTGTATTAATAATTCGGATCAGCCGCATTACCTCTGAAGAGTTAATACCATATTTTGATGTACATGTCTGCAGGTCTTGCACTACTTTCCAGGCAATCGTGCTATGTTCATCCCTTCTTCCCGAGTTGGGGGCCGCCTTAAACACAGGAAAAGCTTCCAAACCACAGCCGACAACTTGAGTGGAGGCCTCTGAGGGGTAACCGATCTTATCTAACAAATCCCATTGCCCCATTTCGGCTGCCTTTTTTCTAACCTGATCCCAGAATTTGCCAGGCTGCCGCGGCAACACAGTCACCGTGACGGGGGGGAGAGTCCAGGGTTCAGCTGCTAATCTCAAGGTCCGACATTGAGAACTCCCTATAGTCTCTTTCACAGAAGGACGAACAGCAGAAACCGCCTCCTCCTCCTCCTCATCCGAGGAGTCATGGGGGAGGGGGGGTGGGAAACGTTTTTTACTGCGGATTTCTTCATTATTTTCTTTCTCCCCCTCTTCAGGAGGAGCAGAGGGAAGCACAGGTTTATTTAAAGCATTCCACTCGGCCAACTGTTGCGCAGGTGTCTTATAGAGGGGGGGCAAAAACTCACTGGGAGACTTCCCCCGTCGCCGCATCTTAACCAGCTCATCAGGCGAGGGGTACTTACGACTCAAGTTGGTTTCATGTTTCAATGACCCAGAGGTGCCCGTGGAGCACTGCAAAGCGTCCATTTGCTCCGTAACAGACTCTATAGGAGAAGGATGCTTCTCCTGGTCCTCTCTGTCTTCCCCCAATAGGGGGGTACTTTCCAGCATCACAGGAATGCTCTCCTGGTTGTGCCCCGCTGCCCAATCCTCCAAGGTGTCCTGCAGCAGTCGCCAAGTAGTAGGCAAACCCTCTACCTCTTTAGAGCCTCTAGAAAGCGCATCCCACAGCTTATCACCGACCTTCTGCCAAGCGCTCACACTAAATGCAACAGCTGAAGTGGCCTCAAACCCCTGTCCTCGGCACCAGAGCAACAGGCGGCGTAACTCATAGTCAGTAACTTTAATACCTCTCTGAGCAAGTAAGGTCTTCCATGTAGATAAAACTAGGGCTTCCTGCTTTGTCAGGTTTTGCCCCATGTCTGTGTATTTCCGTTCTCTGCAGCGCACCTTCAAGAGGTGTCAGTCCCGTTCGCACCTTCAAGAGGTGACAGTCCCACTCGCACCTTCAAGAGGTGTCAGTCCCACTCGCACCTTCAAGAGGTGTCAATCCCGTTCCCGGCGGCTCACCTTCACAAGGAGTCAAATCACAGGTCCGGACCACGCAGCTTCCCCGCTGCTCTCAAGTTCCGCCGGGCTCCGCCACCACCGCCAGTCGCCAGGCGGTCCACTTCTTATTATCACGTCGGGGTCACCAGTTGTCGCAGTCGTGGCGGCCAAAAACACAAACAACTGGGGTAGATGCAACGCAAAACTACGCTTTATTATTTTTTAGGTACACTATTTATACCCCGCTCTCCTCGTCGTGGCTGCTGCTTATTGGTGAGGGCTACAAAGGACAGTAGCTAGTAACAGATTTATGATTGGGTGGCCAAACCTCCTTAAACTTGCTAACAACTGTCTGCTGTCTTGGTGT
Organism: Tinamus guttatus; assembly: GCF_059628265.1. Classification (NCBI taxonomy): domain Eukaryota; kingdom Metazoa; phylum Chordata; class Aves; order Tinamiformes; family Tinamidae; genus Tinamus; species Tinamus guttatus. Next base: position 42,891 of record NW_028290049.1, read on the forward strand.
GAACTCCGTATCTCACAGATACATTCTAATCTTCTCAAGGTTAACAGTCTCTGCCAAGGGAGTCAGGGATCTCACTGACCAGCTGCAATCCCTGACAGTGTTCTGCTGTGCCAAGATTCATGCTGCGCACGCTTTGTGGTTGGAGTGAGAAACAGGTTCCTTGGTGTTTTCTGCGAAACGCTTTAGCAGCCCGTTGGTGCTAGTATGGAGTCAGGGGATAGATGAAGCGGAGAGCCCCGTTTGGAGTGAGGCTGCAAAGGGCATGCCAAGGGAAGTGTTCTGCTGTGCCAAGACTCGTGCTACGCACGCTTTGTGGTTGGAGTGAGAAACAGGTTCCTTGGTGTTTTCTGCGAAACGCTTTAGCAGCCCGTTGGTGCTAGTATGGAGTCAGGGCATGGATGAAGCGGAGAGCCCCGTTTGGAGTGAGGCTGCAAAGGGCATGCCAAGGGAAGTGTTCTGCTGTGCCAAGATTCATGCTGCGCACGCTTTGTGGTTGGAGTGAGAAACAGGTTCGTTGGTGTTTTGTGCGAAACGCTTTAGCAGCCCGTTGGTGCTAGTATGGAGTCAGGGGATGGATGAAGCGGAGAGCCCCGTTTGGAGTGAGACTGCAAAGGGCATGCCAGGGGAAGTGTTCTGCTGTGCCAATACTCGTGCTACGCACGCTTTGTGGTTGGAGTGAGAAACAGGTTCGTTGGTGTTTTCTGCGAAACGCTTAGCAGCCCGTTGGTGCTAGTATGGAGTCAGGGGATGGATGAAGCGGAGAGCCCCGTTTGGAGTGAGGCTGCAAAGGGCATGCCAAAGGAAGTGTTTTGCTGTGCCAAGACTCGTGCTGCGCACGCTTTGTGCTTGGAGTGAGAAACAGGTTCCTTGGTGTTTTCTGCGAAACGCTTTAGCAGCCCGTTGGTGCTAGTATGGAGTCAGGGGATGGATGAAGCGGAGAGCCCCGTTTGGAGTGAGGCTGCAAAGGGCATGCCAAAGGAAGTGTTTTGCTGTTCCAAGACTCGTGCTGCGCACGCTTTGTGCTTGGAGTGAGAAACAGGTTCCTTGGTGTTTTCTGCGAAACGCTTTAGCAGCCCGTTGGTGCTAGTATGGAGTCAGGGGATGGATGAAGCGGAGAGCCCCGTTTGGAGTGAGGCTGCAAAGGGCATGCCAAAGGAAGTGTTTTGCTGTGCCAAGACTCGTGCTGCGCACGCTTTGTGCTTGGAGTGAGAAACAGGTTCCTTGGTGTTTTCTGCGAAACGCTTTAGCAGCCCGTTGGTGCTAGTATGGAGTCAGGGGATGGATGAAGCGGAGAGCCCCGTTTGGAGTGAGGCTGCAAAGGGCATGCCAAAGGAAGTGTTTTGCTGTGCCAAGACTCGTGCTGCGCACGCTTTGTGCTTGGAGTGAGAAACAGGTTCCTTGGTGTTTTCTGCGAAACGCTTTAGCAGCCCGTTGGTGCTAGTATGGAGTCAGGGGATGGATGAAGCGGAGAGCCCCGTTTGGAGTGAGGCTGCAAAGGGCATGCCAAAGGAAGTGTTTTGCTGTGCCAAGACTCGTGCTGCGCACGCTTTGTGCTTGGAGTGAGAAACAGGTTCCTTGGTGTTTTCTGCGAAACGCTTTAGCAGCCCGTTGGTGCTAGTATGGAGTCAGGGGATGGATGAAGCGGAGAGCCCCGTTTGGAGTGAGGCTGCAAAGGGCATGCCAAAGGAAGTGTTTTGCTGTGCCAAGACTCGTGCTGCGCACGCTTTGTGCTTGGAGTGAGAAACAGGTTCCTTGGTGTTTTCTGCGAAACGCTTTAGCAGCCCGTTGGTGCTAGTATGGAGTCAGGGGATGGATGAAGCGGAGAGCCCCGTTTGGAGTGAGGCTGCAAAGGGCATGCCAAAGGAAGTGTTTTGCTGTGCCAAGACTCGTGCTGCGCACGCTTTGTGCTTGGAGTGAGAAACAGGTTCCTTGGTGTTTTCTGCGAAACGCTTTAGCAGCCCGTTGGTGCTAGTATGGAGTCAGGGGATGGATGAAGCGGAGAGCCCCGTTTGGAGTGAGGCTGCAAAGGGCATGCCAAAGGAAGTGTTTTGCTGTGCCAAGATTCGTGCTGCGCACGCTTTGTGGTTGGAGTGAGAAACAGGTTCCTTGGTGTTTTCTGCGAAACGCTTTGGCGGCCTGCCGTTGGTGCTAGTATGGAGTCAGGGGATGGATGAAGCGGAGAGCCCCGTTTGGAGTGAGGCTGCAAAGGGCATGCCAAGGGAAGTGTTCTGCTGTGCCAAGACTCGTGCTGCGCATGCTTTGTGGTTGGAGTGAGAAACAGGTTCCTTGGTGTTTTCTGAAAAACGCTTTAGCAGCCCGTTCGTGCTAGTATGGAGTCAGGGGATGGATGAAGCGGAGAGCCCCGTTTGGAGTGAGGCTGCAAAGGGCATGCCAAGGGAAGTGTTCTGCTGTGCCAAGATTTATGCTGCGCACGCTTTGTGTTTGGAGTGAGAAACAGGTTCCTTGGTGTTTTCTGCGAAACGCTTTAGCAGCCCGTTGGTGCTAGTATGGAGTCAGGGGATGGATGAAGTGGAGAGCCCCGTTTGGAGTGAGGCTGCAAAGGGCATGCCAAGGGAAGTGTTCTGCTGTGCCAAGACTCGTGCTACGCACGCTTTGTGGTTGGAGTGAGAAACAGGTTCCTTGGTGTTTTCTGCGAAACGCTTTAGCAGCCCGTTGGTGCTAGTATGGAGTCAGGGCATGGATGAAGCGGAGAGCCCCGTTTGGAGTGAGGCTGCAAAGGGCATGCCAAGGGAAGTGTTCTGCTGTGCCAAGATTCATGCTGCGCACGCTTTGTGGTTGGAGTGAGAAACAGGTTCCTTGGTGTTTTCAGCGAAACGCTTTAGCAGCCCGTTGGTGCTAGTATGGAGTCAGGGGATGGATGAAGTGGAGAGCCCCGTTTGGAGTGAGACTGCAAAGGGCATGCCAGGGGAAGTGTTCTGCTGTGCCAATACTCGTGCTACGCACGCTTTGTGGTTGGAGTGAGAAACAGGTTCGTTGGTGTTTTCTGCGAAACGCTTTAGCAGCCCGTTGGTGCTAGTATGGAGTCAGGGGATGGATGAAGCGGAGAGCCCCGTTTGGAGTGAGGCTGCAAAGGGCATGCCAAGGGAAGTGTTCTGCTGTGCCAAGATTCATGCTGCGCACGCTTTGTGGTTGGAGTGAGAAACAGGTTCGTTGGTGTTTTCTGCGAAACGCTTTAGCAGCCCGTTGGTGCTAGTATGGAGTCAGGGGATGGATGAAGCGGAGAGCCCCGTTTGGAGTGAGGCTGCAAAGGGCATGCCAAGGGAAGTGTTCTGCTGTGCCAAGATTCATGCTGCGCACGCTTTGTGGTTGGAGTGAGAAACAGGTTCCTTGGTGTTTTCTGCGAAACGCTTTAGCAGCCCGTTGGTGCTAGTATGGAGTCAGGGGATGGATGAAGCGGAGAGCCCCGTTTGGAGTGCGGCTGCAAAGGGCATGCCAGGGGAAGTGTTCTGCTGTGCCAAGACTCGTGCTGCGCACACTTTGTGGTTGGAGAGAGAAACAGGTTCGTTGGTGTTTTCTGCGAAACGCTTTAGCAGCCCGTTGGTGCTAGTATGGAGTCAGGGGATGGATGACGCGGAGAGCCCCGTTTGGAGTGAGGCTGCAAAGGGCATGCCAAGGGAAGTGTTCTGCTGTGCCAAGACTCGTGCTGCGCACGCTTTGTGGTTGGAGTGAGAAACAGGTTCATTGGTGTTTTCTGCGAAACGCTTTAGCAGCCCGTTGGTGCTAGTATGGAGTCAGGGGATGGATGAAGCGGAGAGCCCCGTTTGGAGTGAGGCTGCAAAGGGCATGCCAAGGGAAGTGTTCTGCTGTGCCAAGATTCATGCGGCGCACGCTTTGTGGTTGGAGTGAGAAACAGGTTCCTTGGTGTTTTCTGCGAAACGCTTTAGCAGCCCGTTGGTGCTAGTATGGAGTCAGGGGATGGATGAAGCGGAGAGCCCCGTTTGGAGTGAGGCTGCAAAGGGCATGCCAAGGGAAGTGTTCTGCTGTGCCAAGACTCGTGCTGCGCACGCTTTGTGGTTGGAGTGAGAAACAGGTTCCTTGGTGTTTTCAGCGAAACGCTTTAGCAGCCCGTTGGTGCTAGTATGGAGTCAGGGGATGGATGAAGCGGAGAGCCCCGTTTGGAGTGAGGCTGCAAAGGGCATGCCAAGGGAAGTGTTCTGCTGTGCCAAGACTCGTGCTGCGCACGCTTTGTGGTTGGAGTGAGAAACAGGTTCCTTGGTGTTTTCTGCGAAACGCTTTGGCGGCCTGTTTGTGCTAGTATGGAGTTAGGGGATGGATGAAGCGGAGAGCCCCGTTTGGAGTGGGGCTGCAAAGGGCATGCCAAGGGAAGTGTTCTGCTGTTCCAAGACTCGTGCTGCGCATGCTTTGTGGTTGGAGTGAGAAACAGGTTCCTTGGTGTTTTCTGAAAAACGCTTTAGCAGCCCGTTCGTGCTAGTATGGAGTCAGGGAATGGATGAAGCGGAGAGCCCCGTTTGGAGTGAGGCTGCAAAGGGCATGCCAAGGGAAGTGTTCTGCTGTGCCAAGATTTATGCTGCGCACGCTTTGTGTTTGGAGTGAGAAACAGGTTCCTTGGTGTTTTCTGCGAAACGCTTTAGCAGCCCGTTGGTGCTAGTATGGAGTCAGGGGATGGATGAAGCGGAGAGCCCCGTTTGGAGTGAGGCTGCAAAGGGCATGCCAAGGGAAGTGTTCTGCTGTGCCAAGATTCATGCTGCGCACGCTTTGTGGTTGGAGTGAGAAACAGGTTCCTTGTTGTTTTCTGCGAAACGCTTTAGCAGCCCGTTGGTGCTAGTATGGAGTCAGGGGATGGGTGAAGCGGAGAGCCCCGTTTGGAGTGAGGCTGCAAAGGGCATGCCAAGGGAAGTGTTCTGCTGTGCCAAGACTCGTGCTACGCACGCTTTGTGGTTGGAGTGAGAAACAGGTTCCTTGGTGTTTTCTGCGAAACGCTTTAGCAGCCCGTTGGTGCTAGTATGGAGTCAGGGCATGGATGAAGCGGAGAGCCCCGTTTGGAGTGAGGCTGCAAAGGGCATGCCAAGGGAAGTGTTCTGCTGTGCCAAGATTCATGCTGCGCACGCTTTGTGGTTGGAGTGAGAAACAGGTTCCTTGGTGTTTTCAGCGAAACGCTTTAGCAGCCCGTTGGTGCTAGTATGGAGTCAGGGGATGGATGAAGCGGAGAGCCCCGTTTGGAGTGAGGCTGCAAAGGGCATGCCAGGGGAAGTGTTCTGCTGTGCCAAGACTCGTGCTACGCACGCTTTGTGGTTGGAGTGAGAAACAGGTTCCTTGGTGTTTTCTGCGAAACGCTTTAGCAGCCCGTTGGTGCTAGTATGGAGTCAGGGGATGGATGAAGCGGAGAGCCCCGTTTGGAGTGAGGCTGCAAAGGGCATGCCAAGGGAAGTGTTCTGCTGTGCCAAGACTCGTGCTGCGCATGCTTTGTGGTTGGAGTGAGAAACAGGTTCCTTGGTGTTTTCTGCGAAACGCTTTAGCAGCCCGTTGGTGCTAGTATGGAGTCAGGGGATGGATGAAGCGGAGAGCCCCGTTTGGAGTGAGGCTGCAAAGGGCATGCCAGGGGAAGTGTTCTGCTGTGCCAAGATTCATGCTGCGCACGCTTTGTGGTTGGAGTGAGAAACAGGTTCCTTGGTGTTTTCTGCGAAACGCTTTAGCAGCCCGTTGGTGCTAGTATGGAGTCAGGGGATGGATGAAGCGGAGAGCCCCGTTTGGAGTGAGGCTGCAAAGGGCATGCCAGGGGAAGTGTTCTGCTGTGCCAAGACTCGTGCTGCGCACGCTTTGTGGTTGGAGTGAGAAACAGGTTCCTTGGTGTTTTCTGCGAAACGCTTTAGCAGCCCGTTGGTGCTAGTATGGAGTCAGGGGATGGATGAAGCGGAGAGCCCCGTTTGGAGTGAGGCTGCAAAGGGCATGCCAAGGGAAGTGTTCTGCTGTGCCAAGATTCATGCTGCGCACGCTTTGTGGTTGGAGTGAGAAACAGGTTCGTTGGTGTTTTGTGCGAAACGCTTTAGCAGCCCGTTGGTGCTAGTATGGAGTCAGGGGATGGATGAAGAGGAGAGCCCCGTTTGGAGTGAGGCTGCAAAGGGCATGCAAGGGGAAGTGTTCTGCTGTGCCAATACTCGTGCTACGCACGCTTTGTGGTTGGAGTGAGAAACAGGTTCGTTGGTGTTTTCTGCGAAACGCTTTAGCAGCCCGTTGGTGCTAGTATGGAGTCAGGGGATGGATGAAGCGGAGAGCCCCGTTTGGAGTGAGGCTGCAAAGGGCATGCCAAGGGAAGTGTTCTGCTGTGCCGAGATTCATGCTGCGCACACTTTGTGGTTGGAGTGAGAAACAGGTTCGTTGGTGTTTTCTGCGAAACGCTTTAGCAGCCCGTTGGTGCTAGTATGGAGTCAGGGGATGGATGAAGCGGAGAGCCCCGTTTGGAGTGAGGCTGCAAAGGGCATGCCAAGGGAAGTGTTCTGCTGTGCCAAGATTCATGCTGCGCACGCTTTGTGGTTGGAGTGAGAAACAGGTTCCTTGGTGTTTTCTGCGAAACGCTTTAGCAGCCCGTTGGTGCTAGTATGGAGTCAGGGGATGGATGAAGCGGAGAGCCCCGTTTGGAGTGGGGCTGCAAAGGGCATGCCAAGGGAAGTGTTCTGCTGTGCCAAGACTCGTGCTGCGCATGCTTTGTGGTTGGAGTGAGAAACAGGTTCGTTGGTGTTTTCTGCGAAACGCTTTAGCAGCCCCCTGGTGCTAGTATGGAGTCAGGGGATGGATGAAGCGGAGAGCCCTGTTTGGAGTGACGCTGCAAAGGGCATGCCAGGGGAAGTGTTCTGCTGTGCCAAGATTCATGCTGCGCACGCTTTGTGGTTGGAGTGAGAAACAGGTTCCTTGGTGTTTTCTGCGAAACGCTTTAGCAGCCCGTTGGTGCTAGTATGGAGTCAGGGGATGGATGAAGCGGAGAGCCCCGTTTGGAGTGCGGCTGCAAAGGGCATGCCAGGGGAAGTGTTCTGCTGTGCCAAGACTCGTGCTGCGCACACTTTGTGGTTGGAGTGAGAAACAGGTTCGTTGGTGTTTTCTGCGAAACGCTTTAGCAGCCCGTTGGTGCTAGTATGGAGTCAGGGGATGGATGAAGCGGAGAGCTCCGTTTGGAGTGAGGCTGCAAAGGGCATGCCAAGGGAAGTGTTCTGCTGTGCCAAGACTCGTGCTGCGCACGTTTTGTGGTTGGAGTGAGAAACAGGTTCCTTGGTGTTTTCTGCGAAACGCTTTAGCAGCCCGTTGGTGCTAGTATGGAGTCAGGGGATGGATGAAGCGGAGAGCCCCGTTTGGAGTGAGGCTGCAAAGGGCATGCCAAGGGAAGTGTTCTGCTGTGCCAAGATTCATGCTGCGCACGCTTTGTGGTTGGAGTGAGAAACAGGTTCCTTGGTGTTTTCTGCGAAACGCTTTAGCAGCCCGTTGGTGCTAGTATGGAGTCAGGGGATGGATGAAGCGGAGAGCCCCGTTTGGAGTGAGGCTGCAAAGGGCATGCCAAGGTAAGTGTTCTGCTGTGCCAAGATTCATGCTGCGCACGCTTTGTGGTTGGAGTGAGAAACAGGTTCCTTGTTGTTTTCTGCGAAACGCTTTAGCAGCCCGTTGGTGCTAGTATGGAGTCAGGGGATGGGTGAAGCGGAGAGCCCCGTTTGGAGTGAGGCTGCAAAGGGCATGCCAAGGGAAGTGTTCTGCTGTGCCAAGACTCGTGCTACGCACGCTTTGTGGTTGGAGTGAGAAACAGGTTCCTTGGTGTTTTCTGCGAAACGCTTTAGCAGCCCGTTGGTGCTAGTATGGAGTCAGGGCATGGATGAAGCGGAGAGCCCCGTTTGGAGTGAGGCTGCAAAGGGCATGCCAGGGGAAGTGTTCTGCTGTGCCAAGATTCATGCTGCGCACGCTTTGTGGTTGGAGTGAGAAACAGGTTCCTTGGTGTTTTCTGCGAAACGCTTTAGCAGCCCGTTGGTGCTAGTATGGAGTCAGGGGATGGATGAAGCGGAGAGCCCCGTTTGGAGTGAGGCTGCAAAGGGCATGCCAGGGGAAGTGTTCTGCTGTGCCAAGACTCGTGCTGCGCACGCTTTGTGGTTGGAGTGAGAAACAGGTTCCTTGGTGTTTTCTGCGAAACGCTTTAGCAGCCCGTTGGTGCTAGTATGGAGTCAGGGGATGGATGAAGCGGAGAGCCCCGTTTGGAGTGAGGCTGCAAAGGGCATGCCAAGGGAAGTGTTCTGCTGTGCCAAGATTCATGCTGCGCACGCTTTGTGGTTGGAGTGAGAAACAGGTTCGTTGGTGTTTTGTGCGAAACGCTTTAGCAGCCCGTTGGTGCTAGTATGGAGTCAGGGGATGGATGAAGAGGAGAGCCCCGTTTGGAGTGAGGCTGCAAAGGGCATGCAAGGGGAAGTGTTCTGCTGTGCCAATACTCGTGCTACGCACGCTTTGTGGTTGGAGTGAGAAACAGGTTCGTTGGTGTTTTCTGCGAAACGCTTTAGCAGCCCGTTGGTGCTAGTATGGAGTCAGGGGATGGATGAAGCGGAGAGCCCCGTTTGGAGTGAGGCTGCAAAGGGCATGCCAAGGGAAGTGTTCTGCTGTGCCGAGATTCATGCTGCGCACACTTTGTGGTTGGAGTGAGAAACAGGTTCGTTGGTGTTTTCTGCGAAACGCTTTAGCAGCCCGTTGGTGCTAGTATGGAGTCAGGGGATGGATGAAGCGGAGAGCCCCGTTTGGAGTGAGGCTGCAAAGGGCATGCCAAGGGAAGTGTTCTGCTGTGCCAAGATTCATGCTGCGCACGCTTTGTGGTTGGAGTGAGAAACAGGTTCCTTGGTGTTTTCTGCGAAACGCTTTAGCAGCCCGTTGGTGCTAGTATGGAGTCAGGGGATGGATGAAGCGGAGAGCCCCGTTTGGAGTGGGGCTGCAAAGGGCATGCCAAGGGAAGTGTTCTGCTGTGCCAAGACTCGTGCTGCGCATGCTTTGTGGTTGGAGTGAGAAACAGGTTCGTTGGTGTTTTCTGCGAAACGCTTTAGCAGCCCCCTGGTGCTAGTATGGAGTCAGGGGATGGATGAAGCGGAGAGCCCTGTTTGGAGTGACGCTGCAAAGGGCATGCCAGGGGAAGTGTTCTGCTGTGCCAAGATTCATGCTGCGCACGCTTTGTGGTTGGAGTGAGAAACAGGTTCCTTGGTGTTTTCTGCGAAACGCTTTAGCAGCCCGTTGGTGCTAGTATGGAGTCAGGGGATGGATGAAGCGGAGAGCCCCGTTTGGAGTGCGGCTGCAAAGGGCATGCCAGGGGAAGTGTTCTGCTGTGCCAAGACTCGTGCTGCGCACACTTTGTGGTTGGAGTGAGAAACAGGTTCGTTGGTGTTTTCTGCGAAACGCTTTAGCAGCCCGTTGGTGCTAGTATGGAGTCAGGGGATGGATGAAGCGGAGAGCTCCGTTTGGAGTGAGGCTGCAAAGGGCATGCCAAGGGAAGTGTTCTGCTGTGCCAAGACTCGTGCTGCGCACGCTTTGTGGTTGGAGTGAGAAACAGGTTCCTTGGTGTTTTCTGCGAAACGCTTTAGCAGCCCGTTGGTGCTAGTATGGAGTCAGGGGATGGATGAAGCGGAGAGCCCCGTTTGGAGTGAGGCTGCAAAGGGCATGCCAAGGGAAGTGTTCTGCTGTGCCAAGATTCATGCTGCGCACGCTTTGTGGTTGGAGTGAGAAACAGGTTCCTTGGTGTTTTCTGCGAAACGCTTTAGCAGCCCGTTGGTGCTAGTATGGAGTCAGGGGATGGATGAAGCGGAGAGCCCCGTATGGAGTGAGGCTGCAAAGGGCATGCCAAAGGAAGTGTTCTGCTGTGCCAAGACTCGTGCTGCGCACGCTTTGTGGTTGGAGTGAGAAACAGGTTCCTTGGTGTTTTCAGCGAAACGCTTTAGCAGCCCGTTGGTGCTAGTATGGAGTCAGGGGATGGATGAAGCGGAGAGCCCCGTTTGGAGTGAGGCTGCAAAGGGCATGCCAAGGGAAGTGTTCTGCTGTGCCAAGACTCGTGCTGCTCACGCTTTGTGGTTGGAGTGAGAAACAGGTTCCTTGGTGTTTTCTGCGAAACGCTTTGGCGGCCTGTTTGTGCTAGTATGGAGTTAGGGGATGGATGAAGCGGAGAGCCCCGTTTGGAGTGAGGCTGCAAAGGGCATGCCAAGGGAAGTGTTCTGCTGTGCCAAGATTCATGCTGCGCACGCTTTGTGGTTGGAGTGAGAAACAGGTTCGTTGGTGTTTTCTGCGAAACGCTTTAGCAGCCCGTTGGTGCTAGTATGGAGTCAGGGGATGGATGAAGCGGAGAGCCCCGTTTGGAGTGGGGCTGCAAAGGGCATGCCAAGGGAAGTGTTCTGCTGTGCCAAGACTCGTGCTGCGCATGCTTTGTGGTTGGAGTGAGAAACAGGTTCCTTGGTGTTTTCTGCGAAACGCTTTAGCAGCCCCCTAGTGCTAGTATGGAGTCAGGGTATGGATGAAGCGGAGAGCCCTGTTTGGAGTGAGGCTGCAAAGGGCATGCCAGGGGAAGTGTTCTGCTGTGCCAAGATTCATGCTGCGCACGCTTTGTGGTTGGAGTGAGAAACAGGTTCCTTGGTGTTTTCTGCGAAACGCTTTAGCAGCCCGTTGGTGCTAGTATGGAGTCAGGGGATGGATGAAGCGGAGAGCCCCGTTTGGAGTGAGGCTGCAAAGGGCATGCCAGCGGAAGTGTTCTGCTGTGCCAAGACTCGTGCTGCGCATGCTTTGTGGTTGGAGTGAGAAACAGGTTCCTTGGTGTTTTCTGCGAAACGCTTTAGGAGCCCCCTGGTGCTAGTATGGAGTCAGGGGATGGATGAAGCGGAGAGCCCTGTTTGGAGTGAGGCTGCAAAGGGCATGCCAGGGGAAGTGTTCTGCTGTGCCAAGATTCATGCTGCGCACGCTTTGTGGTTGGAGTGAGAAACAGGTTCCTTGGTGTTTTCTGCGAAACGCTTTAGCAGCCCGTTGGTGCTAGTATGGAGTCAGGGGATGGATGAAGCGGAGAGCCCCGTTTGGAGTGAGGCTGCAAAGGGCATGCCAGGGGAAGTGTTCTGCTGTGCCAAGACTCGTGCTGCGCACGCTTTGTGGTTGGAGTGAGAAACAGGTTCGTTGGTGTTTTCTGCGAAACGCTTTAGCAGCCCGTTGGTGCTAGTATGGAGTCAGGGGATGGATGAAGCGGAGAGCCCCGTTTGGAGTGAGGCTGCAAAGGGCATGCCAAGGGAAGTGTTCTGCTGTGCCAAGATTCATGCTGCGCACGCTTTGTGGTTGGAGTGAGAAACAGGTTCCTTGGTGTTTTCTGCGAAACGCTTTAGCAGCCCGTTGGTGCTAGTATGGAGTCAGGGGATGGATGAAGCGGAGAGCCCCGTTTGGAGTGCGGCTGCAAAGGGTATGCCAGGGGAAGTGTTCTGCTGTGCCAAGACTCGTGCTGCGCACACTTTGTGGTTGGAGTGAGAAACAGGTTCCTTGGTGTTTTCTGCGAAACGCTTTAGCAGCCCGTTGGTGCTAGTATGGAGTCAGGGGATGGATGAAGCGGAGAGCTCCGTTTGGAGTGAGGCTGCAAAGGGCATGCCAAGGGAAGTGTTCTGCTGTGCCAAGACTCGTGCTGCGCACGCTTTGTGGTTGGAGTGAGAAACAGGTTCCTTGGTGTTTTCTGCGAAACGCTTTAGCAGCCCGTTGGTGCTAGTATGGAGTCAGGGGATGGATGAAGCGGAGAGCCCCGTTTGGAGTGAGGCTGCAAAGGGCATGCCAAAGGAAGTGTTCGGCTGTGCCAAGACTCGTGCTGCGCACGCTTTGTGGTTGGAGTGAGAAACAGGTTCCTTGGTGTTTTCTGCGAAACGCTTTGGCGGCCTGTTTGTGCTAGTATGGAGTTAGGGGATGGATGAAGCGGAGAGCCCCGTTTGGAGTGAGGCTGCAAAGGGCATGCCAAGGGAAGTGTTCTGCTGTGCCAAGATTCATGCTGCGCACGCTTTGTGGTTGGAGTGAGAAACAGGTTCGTTGGTGTTTTCTGCGAAACGCTTTAGCAGCCCGTTGGTGCTAGTATGGAGTCAGGGGATGGATGAAGCGGAGAGCCCCGTTTGGAGTGAGGCTGCAAAGGGCATGCCAAAGGAAGTGTTCGGCTGTGCCAAGACTCGTGCTGCGCACGCTTTGTGGTTGGAGTGAGAAACAGGTTCCTTGGTGTTTTCTGCGAAACGCTTTGGCGGCCTGTTTGTGCTAGTATGGAGTTAGGGGATGGATGAAGCGGAGAGCCCCGTTTGGAGTGAGGCTGCAAAGGGCATGCCAAGGGAAGTGTTCTGCTGTGCCAAGATTCATGCTGCGCACGCTTTGTGGTTGGAGTGAGAAACAGGTTCGTTGGTGTTTTCTGCGAAACGCTTTAGCAGCCCGTTGGTGCTAGTATGGAGTCAGGGGATGGATGAAGCGGAGAGCCCCGTTTGGAGTGGGGCTGCAAAGGGCATGCCAAGGGAAGTGTTCTGCTGTGCCAAGACTCGTGCTGCGCATGCTTTGTGGTTGGAGTGAGAAACAGGTTCCTTGGTGTTTTCTGCGAAACGCTTTAGCAGCCCCCTAGTGCTAGTATGGAGTCAGGGTATGGATGAAGCGGAGAGCCCTGTTTGGAGTGAGGCTGCAAAGGGCATGCCAGGGGAAGTGTTCTGCTGTGCCAAGATTCATGCTGCGCACGCTTTGTGGTTGGAGTGAGAAACAGGTTCCTTGGTGTTTTGTGCGAAACGCTTTAGCAGCCCGTTGGTGCTAGTATGGAGTCAGGGGATGGATGAAGTGGAGAGCCCCGTTTGGAGTGAGGCTGCAAAGGGCATGCCAGGGGAAGTGTTCTGCTGTGCCAATACTCGTGCTACGCACGCTTTGTGGTTGGAGTGAGAAACAGGTTCGTTGGTGTTTTCTGCGAAACGCTTTAGCAGCCCGTTGGTGCTAGTATGGAGTCAGGGGATGGATGAAGCGGAGAGCCCCGTTTGGAGTGAGGCTGCAAAGGGCATGCCAAGGGAAGTGTTCTGCTGTGCCAAGATTCATGCTGCGCACACTTTGTGGTTGGAGTGAGAAACAGGTTCGTTGGTGTTTTGTGCGAAACGCTTTAGCAGCCCGTTGGTGCTAGTATGGAGTCAGGGGATGGATGAAGCGGAGAGCTCCGTTTGGAGTGAGGCTGCAAAGGGCATGCCAAGGGAAGTGTTCTGCTGTGCCAATACTCGTGCTACGCACGCTTTGTGGTTGGAGTGAGAAACAGGTTCCTTGGTGTTTTCTGCGAAACGCTTTAGCAGCCCGTTGGTGCTAGTATGGAGTCAGGGGATGGATGAAGCGGAGAGCCCCGTTTGGAGTGAGGCTGCAAAGGGCATGCCAAGGGAAGTGTTCTGCTGTGCCAAGATTCATGCTGCGCACACTTTGTGGTTGGAGTGAGAAACAGGTTCGTTGGTGTTTTCTGCGAAACGCTTTAGCAGCCCGTTGGTGCTAGTATGGAGTCAGGGGATGGATGAAGCGGAGAGCCCCGTTTGGAGTGAGGCTGCAAAGGGCATGCCAAGGGAAGTGTTCTGCTGTGCCAAGATTCATGCTGCGCACGCTTTGTGGTTGGAGTGAGAAACAGGTTCCTTGGTGTTTTCTGCGAAACGCTTTAGCAGCCCGTTGGTGCTAGTATGGAGTCAGGGGATGGATGAAGCGGAGAGCCCCGTTTGGAGTGGGGCTGCAAAGGGCATGCCAAGGGAAGTGTTCTGCTGTGCCAAGATTCATGCTGCGCACGCTTTGTGGTTGGAGTGAGAAACAGGTTCCTTGGTGTTTTCTGCGAAACGCTTTAGCAGCCCGTTGGTGCTAGTATGGAGTCAGGGGATGGATGAAGCGGAGAGCCCCGTTTGGAGTGAGGCTGCAAAGGGCATGCCAAGGGAAGTGTTCTGCTGTGCCAAGACTCGTGCTGCGCACGCTTTGTGGTTGGAGTGAGAAACAGGTTCCTTGGTGTTTTCTGCGAAACGCTTTGGCGGCCTGTTTGTGCTAGTATGGAGTTAGGGGATGGATGAAGCGGAGAGCCCCGTTTGGAGTGAGGCTGCAAAGGGCATGCCAAGGGAAGTGTTCTGCTGTGCCAAGATTCATGCTGCGCACGCTTTGTGGTTGGAGTGAGAAACAGGTTCCTTGATGTTTTCAGCGAAACGCTTTAGCAGCCCATTGGTGCTAGTATGGAGTCAGGGGATGGATGAAGCGGAGAGCCCCGTTTGGAGTGAGGCTGCAAAGGGCATGCCAAGGGAAGTGTTCTGCTGTGCCAAGACTCGTGCTGCGCACGCTTTGTGCTTGGAGTGAGAAACAGGTTCCTTGGTGTTTTCTGCGAAACGCTTTGGCGGCCTGTTTGTGCTAGTATGGAGTTAGGGGATGGATGAAGCGGAGAGCCCCGTTTGGAGTGAGGCTGCAAAGGGCATGCCAAGGGAAGTGTTCTGCTGTGCCAAGACTCGTGCTGCGCACGCTTTGTGGTTGGAGTGAGAAACAGGTTCCTTGGTGTTTTCAGCGAAACGCTTTAGCAGCCCGTTGGTGCTAGTATGGAGTCAGGGGATGGATGAAGCGGAGAGCCCCGTTTGGAGTGAGGCTGCAAAGGGCATGCCAAGGGAAGTGTTCTGCTGTGCCAAGATTCATGCTGCGCACGCTTTGTGGTTGGAGTGAGAAACAGGTTCCTTGTTGTTTTCTGCGAAACGCTTTAGCAGCCCGTTGGTGCTAGTATGGAGTCAGGGGATGGATGAAGCGGAGAGCCCCGTTTGGAGTGAGGCTGCAAAGGGCATGCCAAGGGAAGTGTTCTGCTGTGCCAAGATTCATGCTGCGCACGCTTTGTGGTTGGAGTGAGAAACAGGTTCCTTGGTGTTTTCTGCGAAACGCTTTAGCAGCCCGTTGGTGCTAGTATGGAGTCAGGGGATGGATGAAGCGGAGAGCCCCGTTTGGAGTGAGGCTGCAAAGGGCATGCCAAGGGAAGTGTTCTGCTGTGCCAAGACTCGTGCTGCGCACGCTTTGTGGTTGGAGTGAGAAACAGGTTCCTTGGTGTTTTCTGCGAAACGCTTTAGCAGCCCGTTGGTGCTAGTATGGAGTCAGGGCATGGATGAAGCGGAGAGCCCCGTTTGGAGTGAGGCTGCAAAGGGCATGCCAAGGGAAGTGTTCTGCTGTGCCAAGATTCATGCTGCGCACGCTTTGTGGTTGGAGTGAGAAACAGGTTCCTTGGTGTTTTCTGCGAAACGCTTTAGCAGGCCGTTGGTGCTAGTATGGAGTCAGGGGATGGATGAAGCGGAGAGCCCCGTTTGGAGTGAGGCTGCAAAGGGCATGCCAAGGGAAGTGTTCTGCTGTGCCAAGACTCGTGCTGCGCACGCTTTGTGCTTGGAGTGAGAAACAGGTTCCTTGGTGTTTTCTGCGAAACGCTTTAGCAGCCCGTTGGTGCTAGTATGGAGTCAGGGGATGGATGAAGCGGAGAGCCCCGTTTGGAGTGAGGCTGCAAAGGGCATGCCAAGGGAAGTGTTCTGCTGTGCCAAGACTCGTGCTGCGCACGCTTTGTGGTTGGAGTGAGAAACAGGTTCCTTGGTGTTTTCTGCGAAACGCTTTGGCGGCCTGTTTGTGCTAGTATGGAGTTAGGGGATGGATGAAGCGGAGAGCCCCGTTTGGAGTGAGGCTGCAAAGGGCATGCCAAGGGAAGTGTTCTGCTGTGCCAAGATTCATGCTGCGCACGCTTTGTGGTTGGAGTGAGAAACAGGTTCCTTGATGTTTTCAGCGAAACGCTTTAGCAGCCCGTTGGTGCTAGTATGGAGTCAGGGGATGGATGAAGCGGAGAGCCCCGTTTGGAGTGAGGCTGCAAAGGGCATGCCAAGGGAAGTGTTCTGCTGTGCCAAGACTCGTGCTGCGCACGCTTTGTGGTTGGAGTGAGAAACAGGTTCCTTGGTGTTTTCTGCGAAACGCTTTGGCGGCCTGTTTGTGCTAGTATGGAGTTAGGGGATGGATGAAGCGGAGAGCCCCGTTTGGAGTGAGGCTGCAAAGGGCATGCCAAGGGAAGTGTTCTGCTGTGCCAAGACTCGTGCTGCGCACGCTTTGTGGTTGGAGTGAGAAACAGGTTCCTTGGTGTTTTCTGCGAAACGCTTTAGCAGCCCGTTGGTGCTAGTATGGAGTCAGGGGATGGATGAAGCGGAGAGCCCCGTTTGGAGTGAGGCTGCAAAGGGCATGCCAAGGGAAGTGTTCTGCTGTGCCAAGACTCGTGCTACGCACGCTTTGTGGTTGGAGTGAGAAACAGGTTCCTTGGTGTTTTCTGCGAAACGCTTTAGCAGCCCGTTGGTGCTAGTATGGAGTCAGGGCATGGATGAAGCGGAGAGCCCCGTTTGGAGTGAGGCTGCAAAGGGCATGCCAAGGGAAGTGTTCTGCTGTGCCAAGACTCGTGCTGCGCACGCTTTGTGGTTGGAGTGAGAAACAGGTTCCTTGGTGTTTTCTGCGAAACGCTTTGGCGGCCTGTTTGTGCTAGTATGGAGTTAGGGGATGGATGAAGCGGAGAGCCCCGTTTGGAGTGAGGCTGCAAAGGGCATGCCAAGGGAAGTGTTCTGCTGTGCCAAGATTCATGCTGCGCACGCTTTGTGGTTGGAGTGAGAAACAGGTTCCTTGGTGTTTTCTGCGAAACGCTTTAGCAGGCCGTTGGTGCTAGTATGGAGTCAGGGGATGGATGAAGCGGAGAGCCCCGTTTGGAGTGAGGCTGCAAAGGGCATGCCAAGGGAAGTGTTCTGCTGTGCCAAGACTCGTGCTGCGCACGCTTTGTGGTTGGAGTGAGAAACAGGTTCCTTGGTGTTTTCTGCGAAACGCTTTAGCAGCCCGTTGGTGCTAGTATGGAGTCAGGGGATGGATGAAGCGGAGAGCCCCGTTTGGAGTGAGGCTGCAAAGGGCATGCCAAGGGAAGTGTTCTGCTGTGCCAAGATTCATGCTGCGCACGCTTTGTGGTTGGAGTGAGAAACAGGTTCCTTGGTGTTTTCTGCGAAACGCTTTAGCAGCCCGTTGGTGCTAGTATGGAGTCAGGGGATGGATGAAGCGGAGAGCCCCGTTTGGAGTGGGGCTGCAAAGGGCATGCCAAGGGAAGTGTTCTGCTGTGCCAAGACTCGTGCTGCGCATGCTTTGTGGTTGGAGTGAGAAACAGGTTCCTTGGTGTTTTCTGCGAAACGCTTTAGGAGCCCGTTGGTGCTAGTATGGAGTCAGGGCATGGATGAAGCGGAGAGCCCTGTTTGGAGTGAGGCTGCAAAGGGCATGCCAGGGGAAGTGTTCTGCTGTGCCAAGATTCATGCTGCGCACGCTTTGTGGTTGGAGTGAGAAACTGGTTCCTTGGTGTTTTCTGCGAAACGCTTTAGCAGCCCGTTGGTGCTAGTATGGAGTCAGGGGATGGATGAAGCGGAGAGCCCCGTTTGGAGTGAGGCTGCAAAGGGCATGCCAGGGGAAGTGTTCTGCTGTGCCAAGACTCGTGCTACGCACGCTTTGTGGTTGGAGTGAGAAACAGGTTCCTTGGTGTTTTCTGCGAAACGCTTTAGCAGCCCGTTGGTGCTAGTATGGAGTCAGGGGATGGATGAAGCGGAGAGCCCCGTTTGGAGTGAGGCTGCAAAGGGCATGCCAAGGGAAGTGTTCTGCTGTGCCAAGATTCATGCTGCGCACGCTTTGTGGTTGGAGTGAGAAACAGGTTCCTTGGTGTTTTCTGCGAAACGCTTTAGGAGCCCCCTGGTGCTAGTATGGAGTCAGGGGATGGATGAAGCGGAGAGCCCCGTTTGGAGTGAGGCTGCAAAGGGCATGCCAAGGGAAGTGTTCTGCTGTGCCAAGATTCATGCTGCGCACGCTTTGTGGTTGGAGTGAGAAACAGGTTCCTTGGTGTTTTCTGCGAAACGCTTTAGCAGCCCGTTGGTGCTAGTATAGAGTCAGGGGATGGATGAAGCGGAGAGCCCTGTTTGGAGTGAGGCTGCAAAGGGCATGCCAGGCGAAGTGTTCTGCTGTGCCAAGATTCATGCTGCGCACGCTTTGTGGTTGGAGTGAGAAACAGGTTCCTTGGTGTTTTCTGCGAAACGCTTTAGCAGCCCGTTGGTGCTAGTATGGAGTCAGGGGATGGATGAAGCGGAGAGCCCCGTTTGGAGTGCGGCTGCAAAGGGCATGCCAGGGGAAGTGTTCTGCTGTGCCAAGACTCGTGCTGCGCACACTTTGTGGTTGGAGTGAGAAACAGGTTCCTTGGTGTTTTCTGCGAAACGCTTTAGCAGCCCGTTGGTGCTAGTATGGAGTCAGGGGATGGATGAAGCGGAGAGCCCCGTTTGGAGTGAGGCTGCAAAGGGCATGCCAAGGGAAGTGTTCTGCTGTGCCAAGACTCGTGCTGCGCACGCTTTGTGCTTGGAGTGAGAAACAGGTTCCTTGGTGTTTTCTGCGAAACGCTTTAGCAGCCCGTTGGTGCTAGTATGGAGTCAGGGGATGGATGAAGCGGAGAGCCCCGTTTGGAGTGAGGCTGCAAAGGGCATGCCAAGGGAAGTGTTCTGCTGTGCCAAGACTCGTGCTGCGCACGCTTTGTGGTTGGAGTGAGAAACAGGTTCCTTGGTGTTTTCAGCGAAACGCTTTAGCAGCCCGTTGGTGCTAGTATGGAGTCAGGGGATGGATGAAGCGGAGAGCCCCGTTTGGAGTGAGGCTGCAAAGGGCATGCCAAGGGAAGTGTTCTGCTGTGCCAAGACTCGTGCTGCGCACGCTTTGTGGTTGGAGTGAGAAACAGGTTCCTTGGTGTTTTCTGCGAAACGCTTTGGCGGCCTCTTTGTGCTAGTATGGAGTCAGGGGATGGATGAAGCGGAGAGCCCCGTTTGGAGTGAGGCTGCAAAGGGCATGCCAAGGGAAGTGTTCTGCTGTGCCAAGATTCATGCTGCGCACGCTTTGTGGTTGGAGTGAGAAACAGGTTCCTTGGTGTTTTCTGCGAAACGCTTTAGCAGCCCGTTGGTGCTAGTATGGAGTCAGGGGATGGATGAAGCGGAGAGCCCCGTTTGGAGTGAGGCTGCAAAGGGCATGCCAAGGGAAGTGTTCTGCTGTGCCAAGACTCGTGCTGCGCACACTTTGTGGTTGGAGTGAGAAACAGGTTCCTTGGTGTTTTCTGCGAAACGCTTTAGCAGCCCGTCCCGTTGGTGCTAGTATGGAGTCAGGGGATGGATGAAGCGGAGAGCCCCGTTTGGAGTGAGGCTGCAAAGGGCATGCCAAGGGAAGTGTTCTGCTGTGCAAGACTCGTGCTGCGCCGCTTTGTGGTTGGAGTGAGAAACAGGTTCCTTGGTGTTTTCTGCGAAACGCTTTGGCGGCCTGTTTGTGCTAGTATGGAGTAGGGGATGGATGAAGCGGAGAGCCCCGTTTGGAGTGGGGGCTGCAAAGGGCATGCCAGGGAAGTGTTCTGCTGTGCCAAGACTCGTGCTGCGCATGCTTTGTGGTTGGAGTGAGAAACAGGTTCCTTGGTGTTTTCTGCGAAACGCTTTAGGAGCCCCCTGGTGCTAGTATGGAGTCAGGGGATGGATGAAGCGGAGAGCCCTGTTTGGAGTGAGGCTGCAAAGGGCATGCCAGGGGAAGTGTTCTGCTGTGCCAAGATTCATGCTGCGCACGCTTTGTGGTTGGAGTGAGAAACTGGTTCCTTGGTGTTTTCTGCGAAACGCTTTAGCAGCCGTTGGTGCTAGTATGGAGTCAGGGGATGGATGAAGCGGAGAGCCCCGTTTGGAGTGAGGCTGCAAAGGGCATGCCAGGGGAAGTGTTCTGCTGTGCCAAGACTCGTGCTACGCACGCTTTGTGGTTGGAGTGAGAAACAGGTTCCTGGTGTTTTCTGCGAAACGCTTTAGCAGCCCGTTGGTGCTAGTATGGAGTCAGGGGATGGATGAAGCGGAGAGCCCCGTTTGGAGTGAGGCTGCAAAGGGCATGCCAAGGGAAGTGTTCTGCTGTGCCAAGATTCATGCTGCGCACGCTTTGTGGTTGGAGTGAGAAACAGGTTCCTTGGTGTTTTCTGCGAAACGCTTTAGGAGCCCCCTGGTGCTAGTATGGAGTCAGGGGATGGATGAAGCGGAGAGCCCCGTTTGGAGTGAGGCTGCAAAGGGCATGCCAAGGGAAGTGTTCTGCTGTGCCAAGATTCATGCTGCGCACGCTTTGTGGTTGGAGTGAGAAACAGGTTCCTTGGTGTTTTCTGCGAAACGCTTTAGCAGCCCGTTGGTGCTAGTATGGAGTCAGGGGATGGATGAAGCGGAGAGCCCTGTTTGAGTGAGGCTGCAAAGGGCATGCAGGGGAAGTGTTCTGCTGTGCCAAGATTCATGCTGCGCACGCTTTGTGGTTGGAGTGAGAAACAGGTTCCTTGGTGTTTTCTGCGAAACGCTTTAGCAGCCCGTTGGTGCTAGTATGGAGTCAGGGGATGGATGAAGCGGAGAGCCCCGTTTGGATGTGCGGCTGCAAAGGGCATGGCCAGGGGAAATGTTCTGCTGTGCCAAGACTCGTGCTGCGCACACTTTGTGGTTGGAGTGAGAAACAGGTTCCTTGGTGTTTTCTGCGAAACGCTTTAGCAGCCCGTTGGTGCTAGTATGGAGTCAGGGGATGGATGAAGCGGAGAGCCCCGTTTGGAGTGAGGCTGCAAAGGGCATGCCAAGGGAAGTGTTCTGCTGTGCCAAGACTCGTGCTGCGCACGCTTTGTGGTTGGAGTGAGAAACAGGTTCCTTGGTGTTTTCTGCGAAACGCTTTAGCAGCCCGTTGGTGCTAGTATGGAGTCAGGGGATGGATGAAGCGGAGAGCCCCGTTTGGAGTGAGGCTGCAAAGGGCATGCCAAGGAAGTGTTCTGCTGTGCCAAGACTCGTGCTGCGCACGCTTTGTGGTTGGAGTGAGAAACAGGTTCCTTGGTGTTTTCAGCGAAACGCTTTAGCAGCCCGTTGGTGCTAGTATGGAGTCAGGGGATGGATGAAGCGGAGAGCCCCGTTTGGAGTGAGGCTGCAAAGGGCATGCCAAGGGAAGTGTTCTGCTGTGCCAAGACTCGTGCTGCGCACCGCTTTGTGGTTGGAGTGAGAAACAGGTTCCTTGGTGTTTTCTGCGAAACGCTTTGGCGGCCTCTTTGTGCTAGTATGGAGTCAGGGGATGGATGAAGCGGAGAGCCCCGTTTGGAGTGAGGCTGCAAAGGGCATGCCAAGGGAAGTGTTCTGCTGTGCCAAGATTCATGCTGCGCACGCTTTGTGGTTGGAGTGAGAAACAGGTTCCTTGGTGTTTTCTGCGAAACGCTTTAGCAGCCCGTTGGTGCTAGTATGGAGTCAGGGGATGGATGAAGCGGAGAGCCCCGTTTGGAGTGAGGCTGCAAAGGGCATGCCAAGGGAAGTGTTCTGCTGTGCCAAGACTCGTGCTGCGCACACTTTGTGGTTGGAGTGAGAAACAGGTTCCTTGGTGTTTTCTGCGAAACGCTTTAGCAGCCCGTTGGTGCTAGTATGGAGTCAGGGGATGGATGAAGCGGAGAGCCCCGTTTGGAGTGAGGCTGCAAAGGGCATGCCAAGGGAAGTGTTCTGCTGTGCCAAGACTCGTGCTGCGCACGCTTTGTGGTTGGAGTGAGAAACAGGTTCCTTGGTGTTTTCTGCGAAACGCTTTGGCGGCCTGTTTGTGCTAGTATGGAGTTAGGGGATGGATGAAGCGGAGAGCCCCGTTTGGAGTGGGGCTGCAAAGGGCATGCCAGGGGAAATGTTCTGCTGTGCCAAGACTCGTGCTGCGCACACTTTGTGGTTGGAGTGAGAAACAGGTTCCTTGGTGTTTTCTGCGAAACGCTTTAGCAGCCCGTTGGTGCTAGTATGGAGTCAGGGGATGGATGAAGCGGAGAGCCCCGTTTGGAGTGAGGCTGCAAAGGGCATGCCAAGGGAAGTGTTCTGCTGTGCCAAGATTCATGCTGCGCACGCTTTGTGGTTGGAGTGAGAAACTGGTTCCTTGGTGTTTTCTGCGAAACGCTTTAGCAGCCCGTTGGTGCTAGTATGGAGTCAGGGGATGGATGAAGCGGAGAGCCCCGTTTGGAGTGAGGCTGCAAAGGGCATGCCAAGGGAAGTGTTCTGCTGTGCCAAGACTCGTGCTGCGCACGCTTTGTGGTTGGAGTGAGAAACAGGTTCCTTGGTGTTTTCTGCGAAACGCTTTAGCAGCCCGTTGGTGCTAGTATGGAGTCAGGGGATGGATGAAGCGGAGAGCCCCGTTTGGAGTGAGGCTGCAAAGGGCATGCCAAGGGAAGTGTTCTGCTGTGCCAAGATTCATGCTGCGCACGCTTTGTGGTTGGAGTGAGAAACAGGTTCCTTGGTGTTTTCTGCGAAACGCTTTAGCAGCCCGTTGGTGCTAGTATGGAGTCAGGGGATGGATGAAGCGGAGAGCCCCGTTTGGAGTGAGGCTGCAAAGGGCATGCCAAGGGAAGTGTTCTGCTGTGCCAAGATTCATGCTGCGCACGCTTTGTGGTTGGAGTGAGAAACAGGTTCCTTGGTGTTTTCTGCGAAACGCTTTAGCAGCCCGTTGGTGCTAGTATGGAGTCAGGGGATGGATGAAGCGGAGAGCCCCGTTTGGAGTGAGGCTGCAAAGGGCATGCCAAGGGAAGTGTTCTGCTGTGCCAAGATTCATGCTGTGCACGCTTTGTGGTTGGAGTGAGAAACAGGTTCCTTGGTGTTTTCTGCGAAACGCTTTAGCAGCCCGTTGGTGCTAGTATGGAGTCAGGGGATGGATGAAGCGGAGAGCCCCGTTTGGAGTGAGGCTGCAAAGGGCATGCCAAGGGAAGTGTTCTGCTGTGCCAACATTCATGCTGCGCACGCTTTGTGGTTGGAGTGAGAAACAGGTTCGTTGGTGTTTTCTGCGAAACGCTTTAGCAGCCCGTTGGTGCTAGTATGGAGTCAGGGGATGGATGAAGCGGAGAGCCCCGTTTGGAGTGGGGCTGCAAAGGCCATGCCAAGGGAAGTGTTCTGCTGTGCCAAGATTTATGCTGCGCACGCTTTGTGGTTGGAGTGAGAAACAGGTTCCTTGGTGTTTTCTGCGAAACGCTTTAGCAGCCCGTTGGTGCTAGTATGGAGTCAGGGGATGGATGAAGCGGAGAGCCCCGTTTGGAGTGAGGCTGCAAAGGGCATGCCAAGGGAAGTGTTCTGCTGTGCCAAGACTCGTGCTACGCACGCTTTGTGGTTGGAGTGAGAAACAGGTTCCTTGGTGTTTTCTGCGAAACGCTTTAGCAGCCCGTTGGTGCTAGTATGGAGTCAGGGCATGGATGAAGCGGAGAGCCCCGTTTGGAGTGGGGCTGCAAAGGGCATGCCAAGGGAAGTGTTCTGCTGTGCCAAGACTCGTGCTGCGCATGCTTTCTGGTTGGAGTGAGAAACAGGTTCCTTGGTGTTTTCTGTGAAACGCTTTAGGAGCCCCCTGGTGCTAGTATGGAGTCAGGGGATGGATGAAGCGGAGAGCCCTGTTTGGAGTGAGGCTGCAAAGGGCATGCCAGGGGAAGTGTTCTGCTGTGCCAAGATTCATGCTGCGCACGCTTTGTGGTTGGAGTGAGAAACAGGTTCGTTGGTGTTTTCTGCGAAACGCTTTAGCAGCCCGTTGGTGCTAGTATGGAGTCAGGGGATGGATGAAGCGGAGAGCCCCGTTTGGAGTGAGGCTGCAAAGGGCATGCCAGGGGAAGTGTTCTGCTGTGCCAAGACTCGTGCTACGCACGCTTTGTGGTTGGAGTGAGAAACAGGGTCGTTGGTGTTTTCTGCGAAACGCTTTAGCAGCCCGTTGGTGCTAGTATGGAGTCAGGGGATGGATGAAGCGGAGAGCCCTGTTTGGAGTGATGCTGCAAAGGGCATGCCAAGGGAAGTGTTCTGCTGTGCCAAGATTCATGCTGCGCACGCTTTGTGGTTGGAGTGAGAAACAGGTTCCTTGGTGTTTTCTGCGAAACGCTTTAGCAGCCCGTTGGTGCTAGTATGGAGTCAGGGGATGGATGAAGCGGAGAGCCCCGTTTGGAGTGAGGCTGCAAAGGGCATGCCAAGGGAAGTGTTCTGCTGTGCCAAGACTCGTGCTGCGCACGCTTTGTGGTTGGAGTGAGAAACAGGTTCCTTGGTGTTTTCTGCGAAACGCTTTAGCAGCCCGTTGGTGCTAGTATGGAGTCAGGGGATGGATGAAGCGGAGAGCCCTGTTTGGAGTGAGGCTGCAAAGGGCATGCCAAGGGAAGTGTTCTGCTGTGCCAAGACTCGTGCTGCGCACGCTTTGTGGGTGGAGTGAGAAACAGGTTCCTTGGTGTTTTCTGCGAAACGCTTTGGCGGCCTGTTTGTGCTAGTATGGAGTCAGGGGATGGATGAAGCGGAGAGCCCCGTTTGGAGTGGGGCTGCAAAGGGCATGCCAAGGGAAGTGTTCTGCTGTGCCAAGACTCGTGCTGCGCATGCTTTGTGGTTGGAGTGAGAAACAGGTTCCTTGGTGTTTTCTGAAAAACGCTTTAGCAGCCCGTTGGTGCTACTCTGGAGTGAGGGGATGGATGAAGCGGAGAGCCCCGTTTGGAGTGAGGCTGCAAAGGGCATGCCAAGGGAAGTGTTCTGCTGTGCCAAGATTTATGCTGCGCACGCTTTGTGTTTGGAGTGAGAAACAGGTTCCTTGGTGTTTTCTGCGAAACGCTTTAGCAGCCCGTTGGTGCTAGTATGGAGTCAGGGGATGGATGAAGCGGAGAGCCCCGTTTGGAGTGAGGCTGCAAAGGGCATGCCAAGGGAAGTGTTCTGCTGTGCCAAGACTCGTGCTGCGCACGCTTTGTGGGTGGAGTGAGAAACAGGTTCGTTGGTGTTTTCTGCGAAACGCTTTAGCAGCCCGTTGGTGCTAGTATGGAGTCAGGGGATGGATGAAGCGGAGAGCCCCGTTTGGAGTGAGGCTGCAAAGGGCATGCCAAAGGAAGTGTTCTGCTGTGCCAATATTTATGCTGCGCACGTTTTGTGGTTGGAGTGAGAAACAGGTTCCTTGGTGTTTTCTGCGAAACGCTTTAGCAGGCCGTTGGTGCTAGTATGGAGTCAGGGGATGGATGAAGCGGAGAGCCCCGTTTGGAGTGAGGCTGCAAAGGGCATGCCAAGTGAAGTGTTCTGCTGTGCCGAGATTCATGCTGCGCACGCTTTGTGGTTGGAGTGAGAAACAGGTTCCTTGGTGTTTTCTGCGAAACGCTTTAGCAGCCCGTTGGTGCTAGTATGGAGTCAGGGGATGGATGAAGCGGAGAGCCCCGTTTGGAGTGAGGCTGCAAAGGGCATGCCAAGGGAAGTGTTCTGCTGTGCCAAGATTCATGCTGCGCACGCTTTGTGGTTGGAGTGAGAAACAGGTTCGTTGGTGTTTTCTGCGAAACGCTTTAGCAGCCCGTTGGTGCTAGTATGGAGTCAGGGGATGGATGAAGCGGAGAGCCCCGTTTGGAGTGAGGCTGCAAAGGGCATGCCAAGGGAAGTGTTCTGCTGTGCCAAGATTCATGCTGCGCACGCTTTGTGGTTGGAGTGAGAAACAGGTTCCTTGGTGTTTTCTGCGAAACGCTTTAGCAGCCCGTTGGTGCTAGTATGGAGTCAGGGGATGGATGAAGCGGAGAGCCCCGTTTGGAGTGAGGCTGCAAAGGGCATGCCAAGGGAAGTGTTCTGCTGTGCCAAGACTCGTGCTGCGCACGCTTTGTGGTTGGAGTGAGAAACAGGTTCCTTGTTGTTTTCTGCGAAACGCTTTAGCAGCCCGTTGGTGCTAGTATGGAGTCAGGGGATGGATGAAGCGGAGAGCCCCGTTTGGAGTGAGGCTGCAAAGGGCATGCCAAGGGAAGTGTTCTGCTGTGCCAAGATTCGTGCTGCGCACGCTTTGTGGTTGGAGTGAGAAACAGGTTCCTTGGTGTTTTGTGCGAAACGCTTTAGCAGCCCGTTGGTGCTAGTATGGAGTCAGGGGATGGATGAAGCGGAGAGCTCCGTTTGGAGTGAGGCTGCAAAGGGCATGCCAAGGGAAGTGTTCTGCTGTGCCAAGATTCATGCTGCGCACGCTTTGTGGTTGGAGTGAGAAACAGGTTCCTTGGTGTTTTCTGCGAAACGCTTTAGCAGCCCGTTGGTGCTAGTATGGAGTCAGGGGATGGATGAAGCGGAGAGCCCCGTTTGGAGTGAGGCTGCAAAGGGCATGCCAAGGGAAGTGCTCTGCTGTGCCAAGACTCGTGCTACGCACGCTTTGTGGTTGGAGTGAGAAACAGGTTCGTTGGTGTTTTCTGCGAAACGCTTTAGCAGCCCGTTGGTGCTAGTATGGAGTCAGGGGATGGATGAAGCGGAGAGCCCCGTTTGGAGTGAGGCTGCAAAGGGCATGCCAAGGGAAGTGTTCTGCTGTGCCAAGATTCATGCTGCGCACGCTTTGTGGTTGGAGTGAGAAACAGGTTCCTTGGTGTTTTCTGCGAAACGCTTTAGCAGCCCGTTGGTGCTAGTATGGAGTCAGGGGATGGATGAAGCGGAGAGCCCCGTTTGGAGTGAGGCTGCAAAGGGCATGCCAAGGGAAGTGTTCTGCTGTGCCAAGATTAATGCTGCGCACGCTTTGTGGTTGGAGTGAGAAACAGGTTCCTTGGTGTTTTCTGCGAAACGCTTTAGCAGCCCGTTGGTGCTAGTATGGAGTCAGGGGATGGATGAAGCGGAGAGCCCCGTTTGGAGTGAGGCTGCAAAGGGCATGCCAAGGGAAGTGTTCTGCTGTGCCAAGATTCATGCTGCGCACGCTTTGTGGTTGGAGTGAGAAACAGGTTCGTTGGTGTTTTCTGCGAAACGCTTTAGCAGGCCGTTGGTGCTAGTATGGAGTCAGGGGATGGATGAAGCGGAGAGCCCCGTTTGGAGTGAGGCTGCAAAGGGCATGCCAAGGGAAGTGTTCTGCTGTGCCAAGACTCGTGCTGCGCACGCTTTGTGGTTGGAGTGAGAAACAGGTTCCTTGGTGTTTTCTGCGAAACGCTTTAGCAGCCCGTTGGTGCTAGTATGGAGTCAGGGGATGGATGAAGCGGAGAGCCCCGTTTGGAGTGAGGCTGCAAAGGGCATGCCAAGGGAAGTGTTCTGCTGTGCCAAGACTCGTGCTGCGCACGCTTTGTGGTTGGAGTGAGAAACAGGTTCCTTGGTGTTTTCTGCGAAACGCTTTAGCAGCCCGTTGGTGCTAGTATGGAGTCAGGGGATGGATGAAGCGGAGAGCCCCGTTTGGAGTGAGGCTGCAAAGGGCATGCCAAGGGAAGTGTTCTGCTGTGCCAAGATTAATGCTGCGCACGCTTTGTGGTTGGAGTGAGAAACAGGTTCCTTGGTGTTTTCTGCGAAACGCTTTAGCAGCCCGTTGGTGCTAGTATGGAGTCAGGGGATGGATGAAGCGGAGAGCCCCGTTTGGAGTGAGGCTGCAAAGGGCATGCCAGGGGAAGTGTTCTGCTGTGCCAAGACTCGTGCTACGCACGCTTTGTGGTTGGAGTGAGAAACAGGTTCGTTGGTGTTTTCTGCGAAACGCTTTAGCAGCCCGTTGGTGCTAGTATGGAGTCAGGGGATGGATGAAGCGGAGAGCCCCGTTTGGAGTGAGGCTGCAAAGGGCATGCCAAGGGAAGTGTTCTGCTGTGCCAAGATTCATGCTGCGCACGCTTTGTGGTTGGAGTGAGAAACAGGTTCCTTGGTGTTTTCTGCGAAACGCTTTAGCAGCCCGTTGGTGCTAGTATGGAGTCAGGGGATGGATGAAGCGGAGAGCCCCGTTTGGAGTGAGGCTGCAAAGGGCATGCCAGGGGAAGTGTTCTGCTGTGCCAAGACTCGTGCTGCGCACGCTTTGTGGTTGGAGTGAGAAACAGGTTCCTTGGTGTTTTCTGCGAAACGCTTTAGCAGCCCGTTGGTGCTAGTATGGAGTCAGGGCATGGATGAAGCGGAGAGCCCCGTTTGGAGTGAGGCTGCAAAGGGCATGCCAAGGGAAGTGTTCTGCTGTGCCAAGACTCGTGCTGCGCACGCTTTGTGGTTGGAGTGAGAAACAGGTTCCTTGGTGTTTTCTGCGAAACGCTTTAGCAGCCCGTTGGTGCTAGTATGGAGTCAGGGGATGGATGAAGCGGAGAGCCCCGTTTGGAGTGAGGCTGCAAAGGGCATGCCAAGGGAAGTGTTCTGCTGTGCCAAGACTCGTGCTGCGCACGTTTTGTGGTTGGAGTGAGAAACAGGTTCCTTGGTGTTTTCTGCGAAACGCTTTAGCAGCCCGTTGGTGCTAGTATGGAGTCAGGGGATGGATGAAGCGGAGAGCCCCGTTTGGAGTGAGGCTGCAAAGGGCATGCCAGGGGAAGTGTTCTGCTGTGCCAAGACTCGTGCTGCGCACGCTTTGTGGTTGGAGTGAGAAACAGGTTCGTTGGTGTTTTCTGCGAAACGCTTTAGCAGCCCGTTGGTGCTAGTATGGAGTCAGGGGATGGATGAAGCGGAGAGCCCCGTTTGGAGTGAGGCTGCAAAGGGCATGCCAAGGGAAGTGTTCTGCTGTGCCAAGATTCATGCTGCGCACGCTTTGTGGTTGGAGTGAGAAACAGGTTCCTTGGTGTTTTCTGCGAAACGCTTTAGCAGCCCGTTGGTGCTAGTATGGAGTCAGGGGATGGATGAAGCGGAGAGCCCGTTTGGAGTGAGGCTGCAAAGGGCATGCCAAAGGAAGTGTTCTGCTGTGCCAAGATTCATGCTGCGCACGTTTTGTGGTTGGAGTGAGGAACAGGTTCCTTGGTGTTTTCTGCGAAACGCTTTAGCAGCCCGTTGGTGCTAGTATGGAGTCAGGGGATGGATGAAGCGGAGAGCCCCGTTTGGAGTGAGGCTGCAAAGGGCATGCCAAGGGAAGTGTTCTGCTGTGCCAAGATTCATGCTGCGCACGTTTTGTGGTTGGAGTGAGAAACAGGTTCGTTGGTGTTTTCTGCGAAACGCTTTAGCAGCCCGTTGGTGCTAGTATGGAGTCAGGGGATGGATGAAGCGGAGAGCCCCGTTTGGAGTGAGGCTGCAAAGGGCATGCCAGGGGAAGTGTTCTGCTGTGCCAAGACTCGTGCTACGCACGCTTTGTGGTTGGAGTGAGAAACAGGTTCCTTGGTGTTTTCTGCGAAACGCTTTAGCAGCCCGTTGGTGCTAGTATGGAGTCAGGGGATGGATGAAGCGGAGAGCCCCGTTTGGAGTGAGGCTGCAAAGGGCATGCCAAGGGAAGTGTTCTGCTGTGCCAAGATTCATGCTGCGCACGCTTTGTGGTTGGAGTGAGAAACAGGTTCCTTGGTGTTTTCTGCGAAACGCTTTAGCAGCCCGTTGGTGCTAGTATGGAGTCAGGGGATGGATGAAGCGGAGAGCCCCGTTTGGAGTGAGGCTGCAAAGGGCATGCCAAGGGAAGTGTTCTGCTGTGCCAAGATTAATGCTGCCCACGTTTTGTGGTTGGAGTGAGAAACAGGTTCCTTGGTGTTTTCTGCGAAACGCTTTAGCAGCCCGTTGGTGCTAGTATGGAGTCAGGGGATGGATGAAGCGGAGAGCCCCGTTTGGAGTGAGGCTGCAAAGGGCATGCCAAGGGAAGTGTTCTGCTGTGCCAAGACTCGTGCTGCGCACGCTTTGTGGTTGGAGTGAGAAACAGGTTCCTTGGTGTTTTCTGCGAAACGCTTTAGCAGCCCGTTGGTGCTAGTATGGAGTCAGGGGATGGATGAAGCGGAGAGCCCCGTTTGGAGTGAGGCTGCAAAGGGCATGCCAAGGGAAGTGTTCTGCTGTGCCAAGACTCGTGCTACGCACGCTTTGTGGTTGGAGTGAGAAACAGGTTCGTTGGTGTTTTCTGCGAAACGCTTTAGCAGCCTGTTGGTGCTAGTATGGAGTCAGGGGATGGATGAAGCGGAGAGCCCCGTTTGGAGTGAGGCTGCAAAGGGCATGCCAAGGGAAGTGTTCTGCTGTGCCAAGATTCATGCTGCGCACGCTTTGTGGTTGGAGTGAGAAACAGGTTCGTTGGTGTTTTCTGCGAAACGCTTTAGCAGCCCGTTGGTGCTAGTATGGAGTCAGGGGATGGATGAAGCGGAGAGCCCCGTTTGGAGTGAGGCTGCAAAGGGCATGCCAAGGGAAGTGTTCTGCTGTGCCAAGATTCATGCTGCGCACGCTTTGTGGTTGGAGTGAGAAACAGGTTCGTTGGTGTTTTCTGCGAAACGCTTTAGCAGCCCGTTGGTGCTAGTATGGAGTCAGGGGATGGATGAAGCGGAGAGCCCCGTTTGGAGTGAGGCTGCAAAGGGCATGCCAGGGGAAGTGTTCTGCTGTGCCAAGACTCGTGCTGCGCACGCTATGTGGTTGGAGTGAGAAACAGGTTCCTTGGTGTTTTCTGCGAAACGCTTTAGCAGCCCGTTGGTGCTAGTATGGAGTCAGGGGATGGATGAAGCGGAGAGCCCCGTATGGAGTGAGGCTGCAAAGGGCATGCCAAGGGAAGTGTTTTGCTGTGCCAAGACTCGTGCTGCGCACGCTTTGTGGTTGGAGTGAGAAACAGGTTCGTTGGTGTTTTCTGCGAAACGCTTTAGCAGCCCGTTGGTGCTAGTATGGAGTCAGGGGATGGATGAAGCGGAGAGCCCCGTTTGGAGTGAGGCTGCAAAGGGCATGCCAAGGGAAGTGTTCTGCTGTGCCAAGACTCGTGCTGCGCACGCTTTGTGGTTGGAGTGAGAAACAGGTTCCTTGGTGTTTTCTGCGAAACGCTTTAGCAGCCCGTTGGTGCTAGTATGGAGTCAGGGGATGGATGAAGCGGAGAGCCCCGTTTGGAGTGAGGCTGCAAAGGGCATGCCAAGGGAAGTGTTCTGCTGTGCCAAGACTCGTGCTGCGCACGCTTTGTGGTTGGAGTGAGAAACAGGTTCGCTGGTGTTTTCTGCGAAACGCTTTAGCAGCCCGTTGGTGCTAGTATGGAGTCAGGGGATGGATGAAGCGGAGAGCCCCGTTTGGAGTGAGGCTGCAAAGGGCATGCCAAGGGAAGTGTTCTGCTGTGCCAAGATTCATGCTGCGCACGCTTTGTGGTTGGAGTGAGAAACAGGTTCCTTGGTGTTTTCTGCGAAACGCTTTAGCAGCCCGTTGGTGCTAGTATGGAGTCAGGGGATGGATGAAGCGGAGAGCCCCGTTTGGAGTGAGGCTGCAAAGGGCATGCCAAGGGAAGTGTTCTGCTGTGCCAAGATTAATGCTGCGCACGCTTTGTGGTTGGAGTGAGAAACAGGTTCCTTGGTGTTTTCTGCGAAACGCTTTAGCAGCCCGTTGGTGCTAGTATGGAGTCAGGGGATGGATGAAGCGGAGAGCCCCGTTTGGAGTGAGGCTGCAAAGGGCATGCCAAGGGAAGTGTTCTGCTGTGCCAAGATTAATGCTGCGCACGCTTTGTGGTTGGAGTGAGAAACAGGTTCCTTGGTGTTTTCTGCGAAACGCTTTAGCAGCCCGTTGGTGCTAGTATGGAGTCAGGGGATGGATGAAGCGGAGAGCCCCGTTTGGAGTGAGGCTGCAAAGGGCATGCCAAGGGAAGTGTTCTGCTGTGCCAAGACTCGTGCTGCGCACGCTTTGTGGTTGGAGTGAGAAACAGGTTCCTTGGTGTTTTCTGAAAAACGCTTTAGCAGCCCGTTGGTGCTAGTATGGAGTCAGGGGATGGATGAAGCGGAGAGCCCCGTTTGGAGTGAGGCTGCAAAGGGCATGCCAAGGGAAGTGTTCTGCTGTGCCAAGATTCATGCTGCGCACGCTTTGTGGTTGGAGTGAGAAACAGGTTCCTTGGTGTTTTCTGCGAAACGCTTTAGCAGCCCGTTGGTGCTAGTATGGAGTCAGGGGATGGATGAAGCGGAGAGCCCCGTTTGGAGTGAGGCTGCAAAGGGCATGCCAGGGGAAGTGTTCTGCTGTGCCAAGACTCGTGCTACGCACGCTTTGTGGTTGGAGTGAGAAACAGGTTCGTTGGTGTTTTCTGCGAAACGCTTTAGCAGCCTGTTGGTGCTAGTATGGAGTCAGGGGATGGATGAAGCGGAGAGCCCCGTTTGGAGTGAGGCTGCAAAGGGCATGCCAAGGGAAGTGTTCTGCTGTGACAAGATTCATGCTGCGCACGCTTTGTGGTTGGAGTGAGAAACAGGTTCGTTGGTGTTTTCTGCGAAACGCTTTAGCAGCCCGTTGGTGCTAGTATGGAGTCAGGGGATGGATGAAGCGGAGAGCCCCGTTTGGAGTGAGGCTGCAAAGGGCATGCCAAGGGAAGTGTTCTGCTGTGCCAAGATTCATGCTGCGCACGCTTTGTGGTTGGAGTGAGAAACAGGTTCGTTGGTGTTTTCTGCGAAACGCTTTAGCAGCCCGTTGGTGCTAGTATGGAGTCAGGGGATGGATGAAGCGGAGAGCCCCGTTTGGAGTGAGGCTGCAAAGGGCATGCCAGGGGAAGTGTTCTGCTGTGCCAAGACTCGTGCTGCGCACGCTATGTGGTTGGAGTGAGAAACAGGTTCCTTGGTGTTTTCTGCGAAACGCTTTAGCAGCCCGTTGGTGCTAGTATGGAGTCAGGGGATTGATGAAGCGGAGAGCCCCGTATGGAGTGAGGCTGCAAAGGGCATGCCAAGGGAAGTGTTCTGCTGTGCCAAGACTCGTGCTGCGCACGCTTTGTGGTTGGAGTGAGAAACAGGTTCCTTGGTGTTTTCTGCGAAACGCTTTAGCAGCCCGTTGGTGCTAGTATGGAGTCAGGGGATGGATGAAGCGGAGAGCCCCGTTTGGAGTGAGGCTGCAAAGGGCATGCCAAGGGAAGTGTTCTGCTGTGCCAAGACTCGTGCTGCGCACGTTTTGTGGTTGGAGTGAGAAACAGGTTCGCTGGTGTTTTCTGCGAAACGCTTTAGCAGCCCGTTGGTGCTAGTATGGAGTCAGGGGATGGATGAAGCGGAGAGCCCCGTTTGGAGTGAGGCTGCAAAGGGCATGCCAAGGGAAGTGTTCTGCTGTGCCAAGATTCATGCTGCGCACGCTTTGTGGTTGGAGTGAGAAACAGGTTCCTTGGTGTTTTCTGCGAAACGCTTTAGCAGCCCGTTGGTGCTAGTATGGAGTCAGGGGATGGATGAAGCGGAGAGCCCCGTTTGGAGTGAGGCTGCAAAGGGCATGCCAAGGGAAGTGTTCTGCTGTGCCAAGATTAATGCTGCGCACGTTTTGTGGTTGGAGTGAGAAACAGGTTCCTTGGTGTTTTCTGCGAAACGCTTTAGCAGCCCGTTGGTGCTAGTATGGAGTCAGGGGATGGATGAAGCGGAGAGCCCCGTTTGGAGTGAGGCTGCAAAGGGCATGCCAAGGGAAGTGTTCTGCTGTGCCAAGACTCGTGCTGCGCACGCTTTGTGGTTGGAGTGAGAAACAGGTTCCTTGGTGTTTTCTGCGAAACGCTTTAGCAGCCCGTTGGTGCTAGTATGGAGTCAGGGCATGGATGAAGCGGAGAGCCCCGTTTGGAGTGAGGCTGCAAAGGGCATGCCAAGGGAAGTGTTCTGCTGTGCCAAGACTCGTGCTGCGCACGCTTTGTGGGTGGAGTGAGAAACAGGTTCGTTGGTGTTTTCTGCGAAACGCTTTAGCAGCCCGTTGGTGCTAGTATGGAGTCAGGGGATGGATGAAGCGGAGAGCCCCGTTTGGAGTGAGGCTGCAAAGGGCATGCCAAGGGAAGTGTTCTGCTGTGCCAAGACTCGTGCTGCGCACGTTTTGTGGTTGGAGTGAGAAACAGGTTCGCTGGTGTTTTCTGCGAAACGCTTTAGCAGCCCGTTGGTGCTAGTATGGAGTCAGGGGATGGATGAAGCGGAGAGCCCCGTTTGGAGTGAGGCTGCAAAGGGCATGCCAAGGGAAGTGTTCTGCTGTGCCAAGATTCATGCTGCGCACGCTTTGTGGTTGGAGTGAGAAACAGGTTCCTTGGTGTTTTCTGCGAAACGCTTTAGCAGCCCGTTGGTGCTAGTATGGAGTCAGGGGATGGATGAAGCGGAGAGCCCCGTTTGGAGTGAGGCTGCAAAGGGCATGCCAAGGGAAGTGTTCTGCTGTGCCAAGATTAATGCTGCGCACGCTTTGTGG
The DNA here is from genome assembly GCF_059628265.1 of Tinamus guttatus. NCBI lineage: Eukaryota > Metazoa > Chordata > Aves > Tinamiformes > Tinamidae > Tinamus > Tinamus guttatus. The sequence continues at coordinate 76,838 of NW_028290049.1, forward strand.
TTGGAGTGAGAAACAGGTTCGTTGGTGTTTTCTGCGAAACGCTTTAGCAGCCCGTTGGTGCTAGTATGGAGTCAGGGGATGGATGAAGCGGAGAGCCCCGTTTGGAGTGAGGCTGCAAAGGGCATGCCAAGGGAAGTGTTCTGCTGTGCCAAGACTCGTGCTGCGCACGCTTTGTGGGTGGAGTGAGAAACAGGTTCGTTGGTGTTTTCTGCGAAATGCTTTAGCAGGCCGTTGGTGCTAGTATGGAGTCAGGGGATGGATGAAGCGGAGAGCCCCGTTTGGAGTGAGGCTGCAAAGGGCATGCCAAGGGAAGTGTTCTGCTGTGCCAAGATTAATGCTGCGCACGTTTTGTGGTTGGAGTGAGAAACAGGTTCCTTGGTGTTTTCTGCGAAACGCTTTAGCAGCCCGTTGGTGCTAGTATGGAGTCAGGGGATGGATGAAGCGGAGAGCCCCGTTTGGAGTGAGGCTGCAAAGGGCATGCCAAGGGAAGTGTTCTGCTGTGCCAAGATTAATGCTGCGCACGCTTTGTGGTTGGAGTGAGAAACAGGTTCCTTGGTGTTTTCTGCGAAACGCTTTAGCAGCCCGTTGGTGCTAGTATGGAGTCAGGGGATGGATGAAGCGGAGAGCCCCGTTTGGAGTGAGGCTGCAAAGGGCATGCCAAGGGAAGTGTTCTGCTGTGCCAAGACTCGTGCTGCGCACGCTTTGTGGTTGGAGTGAGAAACAGGTTCCTTGGTGTTTTCTGCGAAACGCTTTAGCAGCCCGTTGGTGCTAGTATGGAGTCAGGGCATGGATGAAGCGGAGAGCCCCGTTTGGAGTGAGGCTGCAAAGGGCATGCCAAGGGAAGTGTTCTGCTGTGCCAAGATTCATGCTGCGCACGCTTTGTGGTTGGAGTGAGAAACAGGTTCCTTGGTGTTTTCTGCGAAACGCTTTAGCAGGCCGTTGGTGCTAGTATGGAGTCAGGGGATGGATGAAGCGGAGAGCCCCGTTTGGAGTGAGGCTGCAAAGGGCATGCCAAGGGAAGTGTTCTGCTGTGCCAAGATTCATGCTGCGCACGTTTTGTGGTTGGAGTGAGAAACACGTTCGTTGGTGTTTTCTGCGAAACACTTTAGCAGCCCGTTGGTGCTAGTATGGAGTCAGGGGATGGATGAAGCGGAGAGCCCCGTTTGGAGTGAGGCTGCAAAGGGCATGCCAGGGGAAGTGTTCTGCTGTGCCAAGACTCGTGCTGCGCACGCTTTGTGGTTGGAGTGATTAACAGGTTCCTTGGTGTTTTCTGCGAAACGCTTTAGCAGCCCGTTGGTGCTAGTATGGAGTCAGGGGATGGATGAAGCGGAGAGCCCCGTTTGGAGTGAGGCTGCAAAGGGCATGCCAAGGGAAGTGTTCTGCTGTGCCAAGACTCGTGCTGCGCACGCTTTGTGGTTGGAGTGAGAAACAGGTTCGCTGGTGTTTTCTGCGAAACGCTTTAGCAGCCCGTTGGTGCTAGTATGGAGTCAGGGGATGGATGAAGCGGAGAGCCCCGTTTGGAGTGAGGCTGCAAAGGGCATGCCAAGGGAAGTGTTCTGCTGTGCCAAGACTCGTGCTGCGCACGCTTTGTGGTTGGAGTGAGAAACAGGTTCCTTGGTGTTTTCTGCGAAACGCTTTAGCAGCCCGTTGGTGCTAGTATGGAGTCAGGGGATGGATGAAGCGGAGAGCCCCGTTTGGAGTGAGGCTGCAAAGGGCATGCCAAGGGAAGTGTTCTGCTGTGCCAAGATTCATGCTGCGCACGCTTTGTGGTTGGAGTGAGAAACAGGTTCCTTGGTGTTTTCTGCGAAACGCTTTAGCAGCCCGTTGGTGCTAGTATGGAGTCAGGGGATGGATGAAGCGGAGAGCCCCGTTTGGAGTGAGGCTGCAAAGGGCATGCCAAGGGAAGTGTTCTGCTGTGCCAAGATTCATGCTGCGCACGCTTTGTGGTTGGAGTGAGAAACAGGTTCCTTGGTGTTTTCTGCGAAACGCTTTAGCAGCCCGTTGGTGCTAGTATGGAGTCAGGGCATGGATGAAGCGGAGAGCCCCGTTTGGAGTGAGGCTGCAAAGGGCATGCCAAGGGAAGTGTTCTGCTGTGCCAAGACTCGTGCTGCGCACGCTTTGTGGGTGGAGTGAGAAACAGGTTCGTTGGTGTTTTCTGCGAAACGCTTTAGCAGGCCGTTGGTGCTAGTATGGAGTCAGGGGATGGATGAAGCGGAGAGCCCCGTTTGGAGTGAGGCTGCAAAGGGCATGCCAAGGGAAGTGTTCTGCTGTGCCAAGATTAATGCTGCGCACGTTTTGTGGTTGGAGTGAGAAACAGGTTCCTTGGTGTTTTCTGCGAAACGCTTTAGCAGCCCGTTGGTGCTAGTATGGAGTCAGGGGATGGATGAAGCGGAGAGCCCCGTTTGGAGTGAGGCTGCAAAGGGCATGCCAAGGGAAGTGTTCTGCTGTGCCAAGACTCGTGCTGCGCACGCTTTGTGGTTGGAGTGAGAAACAGGTTCCTTGGTGTTTTCTGCGAAACGCTTTAGCAGCCCGTTGGTGCTAGTATGGAGTCAGGGCATGGATGAAGCGGAGAGCCCCGTTTGGAGTGAGGCTGCAAAGGGCATGCCAAGGGAAGTGTTCTGCTGTGCCAAGATTCATGCTGCGCACGCTTTGTGGTTGGAGTGAGAAACAGGTTCCTTGGTGTTTTCTGCGAAACGCTTTAGCAGCCCGTTGGTGCTAGTATGGAGTCAGGGGATGGATGAAGCGGAGAGCCCCGTTTGGAGTGAGGCTGCAAAGGGCATGCCAAGGGAAGTGTTCTGCTGTGCCAAGATTCATGCTGCGCACGTTTTGTGGTTGGAGTGAGAAACAGGTTCGTTGGTGTTTTCTGCGAAACACTTTAGCAGCCCGTTGGTGCTAGTATGGAGTCAGGGGATGGATGAAACGGAGAGCCCCGTTTGGAGTGAGGCTGCAAAGGGCATGCCAGGGGAAGTGTTCTGCTGTGCCAAGACTCGTGCTGCGCACGCTTTGTGGTTGGAGTGATTAACAGGTTCCTTGGTGTTTTCTGCGAAACGCTTTAGCAGCCCGTTGGTGCTAGTATGGAGTCAGGGGATGGATGAAGCGGAGAGCCCCGTTTGGAGTGAGGCTGCAAAGGGCATGCCAAGGGAAGTGTTCTGCTGTGCCAAGACTCGTGCTGCGCACGCTTTGTGGTTGGAGTGAGAAACAGGTTCGCTGGTGTTTTCTGCGAAACGCTTTAGCAGCCCGTTGGTGCTAGTATGGAGTCAGGGGATGGATGAAGCGGAGAGCCCCGTTTGGAGTGAGGCTGCAAAGGGCATGCCAAGGGAAGTGTTCTGCTGTGCCAAGACTCGTGCTGCGCACGCTTTGTGGTTGGAGTGAGAAACAGGTTCCTTGGTGTTTTCTGCGAAACGCTTTAGCAGCCCGTTGGTGCTAGTATGGAGTCAGGGGATGGATGAAGCGGAGAGCCCCGTTTGGAGTGAGGCTGCAAAGGGCATGCCAAGGGAAGTGTTCTGCTGTGCCAAGATTCATGCTGCGCACGCTTTGTGGTTGGAGTGAGAAACAGGTTCCTTGGTGTTTTCTGCGAAACGCTTTAGCAGCCCGTTGGTGCTAGTATGGAGTCAGGGGATGGATGAAGCGGAGAGCCCCGTTTGGAGTGAGGCTGCAAAGGGCATGCCAAGGGAAGTGTTCTGCTGTGCCAAGATTCATGCTGCGCACGTTTTGTGGTTGGAGTGAGAAACAGGTTCCTTGGTGTTTTCTGCGAAACGCTTTAGCAGCCCGTTGGTGCTAGTATGGAGTCAGGGCATGGATGAAGCGGAGAGCCCCGTTTGGAGTGAGGCTGCAAAGGGCATGCCAAGGGAAGTGTTCTGCTGTGCCAAGATTCATGCTGCGCACGCTTTGTGGTTGGAGTGAGAAACAGGTTCCTTGGTGTTTTCTGCGAAACGCTTTAGCAGCCCGTTGGTGCTAGTATGGAGTCAGGGGATGGATGAAGCGGAGAGCCCCGTTTGGAGTGAGGCTGCAAAGGGCATGCCAAGGGAAGTGTTCTGCTGTGCCAAGATTCATGCTGCGCACGTTTTGTGGTTGGAGTGAGAAACAGGTTCCTTGGTGTTTTCTGCGAAACGCTTTAGCAGCCCGTTGGTGCTAGTATGGAGTCAGGGGATGGATGAAGCGGAGAGCCCCGTTTGGAGTGAGGCTGCAAAGGGCATGCCAAGGGAAGTGTTCTGCTGTGCCAAGATTCATGCTGCGCACGCTTTGTGGTTGGAGTGAGAAACAGGTTCCTTGGTGTTTTCTGCGAAACGCTTTAGCAGCCCGTTGGTGCTAGTATGGAGTCAGGGGATGGATGAAGCGGAGAGCCCCGTTTGGAGTGAGGCTGCAAAGGGCATGCCAAGGGAAGTGTTCTGCTGTGCCAAGATTCATGCTGCGCACGCTTTGTGGTTGGAGTGAGAAACAGGTTCCTTGGTGTTTTCTGCGAAACGCTTTAGCAGCCCGTTGGTGCTAGTATGGAGTCAGGGCATGGATGAAGCGGAGAGCCCCGTTTGGAGTGAGGCTGCAAAGGGCATGCCAAGGGAAGTGTTCTGCTGTGCCAAGATTCATGCTGCGCACGCTTTGTGGTTGGAGTGAGAAACAGGTTCCTTGGTGTTTTCTGCGAAACGCTTTAGCAGCCCGTTGGTGCTAGTATGGAGTCAGGGGATGGATGAAGCGGAGAGCCCCGTTTGGAGTGAGGCTGCAAAGGGCATGCCAAGGGAAGTGTTCTGCTGTGCCAAGATTCATGCTGCGCACGTTTTGTGGTTGGAGTGAGAAACAGGTTCGTTGGTGTTTTCTGCGAAACGCTTTAGCAGCCCGTTGGTGCTAGTATGGAGTCAGGGGATGGATGAAGCGGAGAGCCCCGTTTGGAGTGAGGCTGCAAAGGGCATGCCAAGGGAAGTGTTCTGCTGTGCCAAGATTCATGCTGCGCACGCTTTGTGGTTGGAGTGAGAAACAGGTTCCTTGGTGTTTTCTGCGAAACGCTTTAGCAGCCCGTTGGTGCTAGTATGGAGTCAGGGGATGGATGAAGCGGAGAGCCCCGTTTGGAGTGAGGCTGCAAAGGGCATGCCAAGGGAAGTGTTCTGCTGTGCCAAGATTCATGCTGCGCACGCTTTGTGGTTGGAGTGAGAAACAGGTTCCTTGGTGTTTTCTGCGAAACGCTTTAGCAGCCCGTTGGTGCTAGTATGGAGTCAGGGGATGGATGAAGCGGAGAGCCCCGTTTGGAGTGAGGCTGCAAAGGGCATGCCAAGGGAAGTGTTCTGCTGTGCCAAGATTCATGCTGCGCACGCTTTGTGGTTGGAGTGAGAAACAGGTTCCTTGGTGTTTTCTGCGAAACGCTTTAGCAGCCCGTTGGTGCTAGTATGGAGTCAGGGGATGGATGAAGCGGAGAGCCCCGTTTGGAGTGAGGCTGCAAAGGGCATGCCAAGGGAAGTGTTCTGCTGTGCCAAGATTAATGCTGCGCACGCTTTGTGGTTGGAGTGAGAAACAGGTTCCTTGGTGTTTTCTGCGAAACGCTTTAGCAGCCCGTTGGTGCTAGTATGGAGTCAGGGGATGGATGAAGCGGAGAGCCCCGTTTGGAGTGAGGCTGCAAAGGGCATGCCAAGGGAAGTGTTCTGCTGTGCCAAGATTCATGCTGCGCACGCTTTGTGGGTGGAGTGAGAAACAGGTTCGTTGGTGTTTTCTGCGAAACGCTTTAGCAGCCCGTTGGTGCTAGTATGGAGTCAGGGGATGGATGAAGCGGAGAGCCCCGTTTGGAGTGAGGCTGCAAAGGGCATGCCAGGGGAAGTGTTCTGCTGTGCCAAGACTCGTGCTGCGCACGCTTTGTGGTTGGAGTGAGAAACAGGTTCCTTGGTGTTTTCTGCGAAACGCTTTAGCAGCCCGTTGGTGCTAGTATGGAGTCAGGGGATGGATGAAGCGGAGAGCCCCGTATGGAGTGAGGCTGCAAAGGGCATGCCAAGGGAAGTGTTCTGCTGTGCCAAGACTCGTGCTGCGCACGCTTTGTGGTTGGAGTGAGAAACAGGTTCGTTGGTGTTTTCTGCGAAACGCTTTAGCAGGCCGTTGGTGCTAGTATGGAGTCAGGGGATGGATGAAGCGGAGAGCCCCGTTTGGAGTGAGGCTGCAAAGGGCATGCCAAGGGAAGTGTTCTGCTGTGCCAAGACTCGTGCTGCGCACGTTTTGTGGTTGGAGTGAGAAACAGGTTCGCTGGTGTTTTCTGCGAAACGCTTTAGCAGGCCGTTGGTGCTAGTATGGAGTCAGGGGATGGATGAAGCGGAGAGCCCCGTTTGGAGTGAGGCTGCAAAGGGCATGCCAAGGGAAGTGTTCTGCTGTGCCAAGATTCATGCTGCGCACGCTTTGTGGTTGGAGTGAGAAACAGGTTCGTTGGTGTTTTCTGCGAAACGCTTTAGCAGCCCGTTGGTGCTAGTATGGAGTCAGGGGATGGATGAAGCGGAGAGCCCCGTTTGGAGTGAGGCTGCAAAGGGCATGCCAAGGGAAGTGTTCTGCTGTGCCAAGATTCATGCTGCGCACGTTTTGTGGTTGGAGTGAGAAACAGGTTCCTTGGTGTTTTCTGCGAAACGCTTTAGCAGCCCGTTGGTGCTAGTATGGAGTCAGGGGATGGATGAAGCGGAGAGCCCCGTTTGGAGTGAGGCTGCAAAGGGCATGCCAAGGGAAGTGTTCTGCTGTGCCAAGATTCATGCTGCGCACGTTTTGTGGTTGGAGTGAGAAACAGGTTCGTTGGTGTTTTCTGCGAAACGCTTTAGCAGCCCGTTGGTGCTAGTATGGAGTCAGGGGATGGATGAAGCGGAGAGCCCCGTTTGGAGTGAGGCTGCAAAGGGCATGCCAAGGGAAGTGTTCTGCTGTGCCAAGACTCGTGCTGCGCACGCTTTGTGGGTGGAGTGAGAAACAGGTTCGTTGGTGTTTTCTGCGAAACGCTTTAGCAGCCCGTTGGTGCTAGTATGGAGTCAGGGGATGGATGAAGCGGAGAGCCCCATTTGGAGTGAGGCTGCAAAGGGCATGCCAAGGGAAGTGTTCTGCTGTGCCAAGATTTATGCTGCGCACGCTTTGTGGTTGGAGTGAGAAACAGGTTCGTTGGTGTTTTCTGCGAAACGCTTTAGCAGCCCGTTGGTGCTAGTATGGAGTCAGGGGATGGATGAAGCGGAGAGCCCCGTTTGGAGTGAGGCTGCAAAGGGCATGCCATGGGAAGTGTTCTGCTGTGTCAAGATTCATGCTGCGCACGTTTTGTGGTTGGAGTGAGAAACAGGTTCGTTGGTGTTTTCTGCGAAACGCTTTAGCAGCCCGTTGGTGCTAGTATGGAGTCAGGGGATGGATGAAGCGGAGAGCCCCGTTTGGAGTGAGGCTGCAAAGCCCATGCCATGGGAAGTGTTCTGCTGTGCCAAGATTTATGCTGCGCACGCTTTGTGGTTGGAGTGAGAAACAGGTTCCTTGGTGTTTTCTGCAAAACGCTTTAGCAGCCCGTTGGTGCTAGTATGGAGTCAGGGGATGGATGAAGCGGAGAGCCCCGTTTGGAGTGAGGCTGCAAAGGGCATGCCAAGGGAAGTGTTCTGCTGTGCCAAGATTCATGCTGCGCGCGCTTTGTGGTTGGAGTGAGAAACAGGTTCGTTGGTGTTTTCTGCGAAACGCTTTAGCAGCCCGTTGGTGCTAGTATGGAGTCAGGGGATGGATGAAGCGGAGAGCCCCGTTTGAGGTGAGGCTGCAAAGGGCATGCCAAGGGAAGTGTTCTGCTGTGCCAAGATTCGTGCTGCGCACGTTTTGTGGTTGGAGTGAGAAACAGGTTCGTTGGTGTTTTCTGCGAAACGCTTTAGCAGCCCGTTGGTGCTAGTATGGAGTCAGGGGATGGATGAAGCGGAGAGCCCCGTTTGGAGTGAGGCTGCAAAGGGCATGCCAAGGGAAGTGTTCTGCTGTGCCAAGACTCGTGCTGCGCACGCTTTGTGGTTGGAGTGAGAAACAGGTTCGTTGGTGTTTTCTGCGAAACGCTTTAGCAGCCCGTTGGTGCTAGTATGGAGTCAGGGGATGGATGAAGCGGAGAGCCCCGTTTGGAGTGAGGCTGCAAAGGGCATGCCAAGGGAAGTGTTCTGCTGTGCCAAGATTCATGCTGCACACGTTTTGTGGTTGGAGTGAGAAACAGGTTCGTTGGTGTTTTGTGCGAAACGCTTTAGCAGCCCGTTGGTGCTAGTATGGAGTCAGGGGATGGATGAAGCGGAGAGCCCCATTTGGAGTGAGGCTGCAAAGGGCATGCCAAGGGAAGTGTTCTGCTGTGCCAAGACTCGTGCTGCGCACGCTTTGTGGGTGGAGTGAGAAACAGTTTCGTTGGTGTTTTCTGCGAAACGCTTTAGCAGGCCGTTGGTGCTAGTATGGAGTCAGGGGATGGATGAAGCGGAGAGCCCCGTTTGGAGTGAGGCTGCAAAGGGCATGCCAAGGGAAGTGTTCTGCTGTGCCAAGATTTATGCTGCGCACGCTTTGTGGTTGGAGTGAGAAACAGGTTCCTTGGTGTTTTCTGCGAAACGCTTTAGCAGCCCGTTGGTGCTAGTATGGAGTCAGGGGATGGATGAAGCGGAGAGCCCCGTTTGGAGTGAGGCTGCAAAGGGCATGCCAAGGGAAGTGTTCTGCTGTGCCAAGATTCATGCTGCGCACGTTTTGTGTTTGGAGTGAGAAACAGGTTCCTTGGTGTTTTCTGCGAAACGCTTTAGCAGCCCGTTGGTGCTAGTATGGAGTCAGGGGATGGATGAAGCGGAGAGCCCCGTTTGGAGTGAGGCTGCAAAGGGCATGCCAAGGGAAGTGTTCTGCTGTGCCAAGATTTATGCTGCGCACGTTTTGTGGTTGGAGTGAGAAACAGGTTCCTTGGTGTTTTCTGCGAAACGCTTTAGCAGGCCGTTGGTGCTAGTATGGAGTCAGGGGATGGATGAAGCGGAGAGCCCCGTTTAGAGTGAGGCTGCAAAGGGCATGCCAAGGGAAGTGTTCTGCTGTGCCAAGATTTATGCTGCGCATGCTTTGTGGTTGGAGTGAGAAACAGGTTCCTTGGTGTTTTCTGCGAAACGCTTTAGCAGCCCGTTGGTGCTAGTATGGAGTCAGGGATGGATGAAGCGGAGAGCCCCGTTTGGAGTGAGGCTGCAAAGGGCATGCCAAGGGAAGTGTTCTGCTGTGCCAAGATTCATGCTGCGCACGCTTTGTGGTTGGAGTGAGAAACAGGTTCCTTGGTGTTTTCTGCGAAACGCTTTAGCAGCCCGTTGGTGCTAGTATGGAGTCAGGGGATGGATGAAGCGGAGAGCCCCGTTTGGAGTGAGGCTCTGCAAAGGGCATGCCAAGGGAAGTGTTCTGCTGTGCCAAGACTCGTGCTGCGCATGCTTTGTGGGTGGAGTGAGAAACAGGTTCCTTGGTGTTTTCTGCGAAACGCTTTAGCAGCCCGTTGGTGCTAGTATGGAGTCAGGGGATGGATGAAGCGGAGAGCCCCGTTTGGAGTGAGGCTGCAAAGGGCATGCCAAGGGAAGTGTTCTGCTGTGCCAAGATTCATGCTGCGCACGTTTGTGGTTGGAGTGAGAAACAGGTTCGTTGGTGTTTGTGCGAAACGCTTTAGCAGCCCGTTGGTGCTAGTATGGAGTCAGGGGATGGATGAAGCGGAGAGCCCCGTTTGGAGTGAGGCTGCAAAGGGCATGCCAAGGGAAGTGTTCTGCTGTGCCAAGATTCATGCTGCGCACGCTTTGTGGTTGGAGTGAGAAACAGGTTCCTTGTTGTTTTCTGCGAAACGCTTTAGCAGCCCGTTGGTGCTAGTATGGAGTCAGGGGATGGATGAAGCGGAGAGCCCCGTTTGGAGTGAGGCTGCAAAGGGCATGCCAAGGGAAGTGTTCTGCTGTGCCAAGATTCATGCTGCGCACGCTTTGTTGTTGGAGCGAGAAACAGGTTCCTTGGTGTTTTCTGCGAAACGCTTTAGCAGCCCGTTGGTGCTAGTATGGAGTCAGGGGATGGATGAAGCGGAGAGCCCCGTTTGGAGTGAGGCTGCAAAGGGCATGCCAAGGGAAGTGTTCTGCTGTGCCAAGATTCATGCTGCGCACGCTTTGTGGTTGGAGTGAGAAACAGGTTCCTTGGTGTTTTCTGCGAAACGCTTTAGCAGCCCGTTGGTGCTAGTATGGAGTCAGGGGATGGATGAAGCGGAGAGCCCCGTTTGGAGTGAGGCTGCAAAGGGCATGCCAAGGGAAGTGTTCTGCTGTGCCAAGACTCGTGCTGCGCACGCTTTGTGGTTGGAGTGAGAAACAGGTTCGTTGGTGTTTTCTGCGAAACGCTTTAGCAGCCCGTTGGTGCTAGTATGGAGTCAGGGGATGGATGAAGCGGAGAGCCCCGTTTGGAGTGAGGCTGCAAAGGGCATGCCAAGGGAAGTGTTCTGCTGTGCCAAGATTCATGCTGCACACGTTTTGTGTTTGGAGTGAGAAACAGGTTCCTTGGTGTTTTCTGCGAAACGCTTTAGCAGCCCGTTGGTGCTAGTATGGAGTCAGGGGATGGATGAAGCGGAGAGCCCCGTTTGGAGCGAGGCTGCAAAGGGCATGCCAAGGGAAGTGTTCTGCTGTGCCAAGACTCGTGCTGCGCACGCTTTGTGGGTGGAGTGAGAAACAGGTTCGTTGGTGTTTTCTGCGAAACGCTTTAGCAGCCCGTTGGTGCTAGTATGGAGTCAGGGGATGGATGAAGCGGAGAGCCCCGTTTGGAGTGAGGCTGCAAAGGGCATGCCAAGGGAAGTGTTCTGCTGTGCCAAGATTTATGCTGCGCACGCTTTGTGGTTGGAGTGAGAAACAGGTTCCTTGGTGTTTTCTGCGAAACGCTTTAGCAGCCCGTTGGTGCTAGTATGGAGTCAGGGGATGGATGAAGCGGAGAGCCCCGTTTGGAGTGAGGCTGCAAAGGGCATGCCAAGGGAAGTGTTCTGCTGTGCCAAGATTCATGCTGCGCACGTTTTGTGGTTGGAGTGAGAAACAGGTTCGTTGGTGTTTTCTGCGAAACGCTTTAGCAGCCCGTTGGTGCTAGTATGGAGTCAGGGGATGGATGAAGCGGAGAGCCCCGTTTGGAGTGAGGCTGCAAAGGGCATGCCAAGGGAAGTGTTCTGCTGTGCCAAGATTCATGCTGCGCACGCTTTGTGGTTGGAGTGAGAAACAGGTTCCTTGGTGTTTTGTGCGAAACGCTTTAGCAGCCCGTTGGTGCTAGTATGGAGTCAGGGGATGGATGAAGCGGAGAGCCCCGTTTGGAGTGAGGCTGCAAAGGGCATGCCAAGGGAAGTGTTCTGCTGTGCCAAGACTCGTGCTGCGCATGCTTTGTGGGTGGAGTGAGAAACAGGTTCCTTGGTGTTTTCTGCGAAACGCTTTAGCAGGCCGTTGGTGCTAGTATGGAGTCAGGGGATGGATGAAGCGGAGAGCCCCGTTTGGAGTGAGGCTGCAAAGGGCATGCCAAGGGAAGTGTTCTGCTGTGCCAAGATTCATGCTGCGCACGTTTTGTGGTTGGAGTGAGAAACAGGTTCGTTGGTGTTTTGTGCGAAACGCTTTAGCAGCCCGTTGGTGCTAGTATGGAATCAGGGCATGGATGAAGCGGAGAGCCCCGTTTGGAGTGAGGCTGCAAAGGGCATGCCAAGGGTAGTGTTCTGCTGTGCCAAGATTCATGCTGCGCACGCTTTGTGGTTGGAGTGAGAAACAGGTTCCTTGTTGTTTTCTGCGAAACGCTTTAGCAGCCCGTTGGTGCTAGTATGGAGTCAGGGGATGGATGAAGCGGAGAGCCCCGTTTGGAGTGAGGCTGCAAAGGGCATGCCAAGGGAAGTGTTCTGCTGTGCCAAGACTCGTGCTACGCACGCTTTGTGGTTGGAGTGAGAAACAGGTTCCTTGGTGTTTTCTGCGAAACGCTTTAGCAGCCCGTTGGTGCTAGTATGGAGTCAGGGCATGGATGAAGCGGAGAGCCCCGTTTGGAGTGAGGCTGCAAAGGGCATGCCAAGGGAAGTGTTCTGCTGTGCCAAAACTCGTGCTGCGCACGCTTTGTGGTTGGAGTGAGAAACAGGTTCGTTGGTGTTTTCTGCGAAACGCTTTAGCAGCCCGTTGGTGCTAGTATGGAGTCAGGGGATGGATGAAGCGGAGAGCCCCGTTTGGAGTGAGGCTGCAAAGGGCATGCCAAGGGAAGTGTTCTGCTGTGCCAAGATTCATGCTGCACACGTTTTGTGGTTGGAGTGAGAAACAGGTTCGTTGGTGTTTTCTGCGAAACGCTTTAGCAGGCCGTTGGTGCTAGTATGGAGTCAGGGGATGGATGAAGCGGAGAGCCCCGTTTGGAGTGAGGCTGCAAAGGGCATGCCAAGGGAAGTGTTCTGCTGTGCCAAGACTCGTGCTGCGCACGCTTTGTGGGTGGAGTGAGAAACAGGTTCGTTGGTGTTTTCTGCGAAACGCTTTAGCAGCCCGTTGGTGCTAGTATGGAGTCAGGGGATGGATGAAGCGGAGAGCCCCGTTTGGAGTGAGGCTGCAAAGGGCATGCCAAGGGAAGTGTTCTGCTGTGCCAAGATTTATGCTGCGCACGCTTTGTGGTTGGAGTGAGAAACAGGTTCGTTGGTGTTTTCTGCGAAACGCTTTAGCAGCCCGTTGGTGCTAGTATGGAGTCAGGGGATGGATGAAGCGGAGAGCCCCGTTTGGAGTGAGGCTGCAAAGGGCATGCCAAGGGAAGTGTTCTGCTGTGCCAAGATTCATGCTGCGCACGTTTTGTGGTTGGAGTGAGAAACAGGTTCCTTGGTGTTTTGTGCGAAACGCTTTAGCAGCCCGTTGGTGCTAGTATGGAGTCAGGGGATGGATGAAGCGGAGAGCCCCGTTTGGAGTGAGGCTGCAAAGGGCATGCCAAGGGAAGTGTTCTGCTGTGCCAAGACTCGTGCTGCGCACGCTTTGTGCTTGGAGTGAGAAACAGGTTCCTTGGTGTTTTCTGCGAAACGCTTTAGCAGCCCGTTGGTGCTAGTATGGAGTCAGGGGATGGATGAAGCGGAGAGCCCCGTTTGGAGTGAGGCTGCAAAGGGCATGTCAAGGGAAGTGTTCTGCTGTGCCAAGATTTATGCTGCGCACGCTTTGTGGTTGGAGTGAGAAACAGGTTCCTTGGTGTTTTCTGCGAAACGCTTTAGCAGCCCGTTGGTGCTAGTATGGAGTCAGGGGATGGATGAAGCGGAGAGCCCCGTTTGGAGTGAGGCTGCAAAGGGCATGCCAAGGGAAGTGTTCTGCTGTGCCAAGATTCATGCTGCGCACGTTTTGTGGTTGGAGTGAGAAACAGGTTCGTTGGTGTTTTCTGCGAAACGCTTTAGCAGCCCGTTGGTGCTAGTATGGAGTCAGGGGATGGATGAAGCGGAGAGCCCCGTTTGGAGTGAGGCTGCAAAGGGCATGCCAAGGGAAGTGTTCTGCTGTGCCAAGATTCATGCTGCGCACGCTTTGTGGTTGGAGTGAGAAACAGGTTCCTTGGTGTTTTGTGCGAAACGCTTTAGCAGCCCGTTGGTGCTAGTATGGAGTCAGGGGATGGATGAAGCGGAGAGCCCCGTTTGGAGTGAGGCTGCAAAGGGCATGCCAAGGGAAGTGTTCTGCTGTGCCAAGACTCGTGCTGCGCATGCTTTGTGGGTGGAGTGAGAAACAGGTTCCTTGGTGTTTTCTGCGAAACGCTTTAGCAGGCCGTTGGTGCTAGTATGGAGTCAGGGGATGGATGAAGCGGAGAGCCCCGTTTGGAGTGAGGCTGCAAAGGGCATGCCAAGGGAAGTGTTCTGCTGTGCCAAGATTCATGCTGCGCACGTTTTGTGGTTGGAGTGAGAAACAGGTTCGTTGGTGTTTTGTGCGAAACGCTTTAGCAGCCCGTTGGTGCTAGTATGGAATCAGGGCATGGATGAAGCGGAGAGCCCCGTTTGGAGTGAGGCTGCAAAGGGCATGCCAAGGGAAGTGTTCTGCTGTGCCAAGATTCATGCTGCGCACGCTTTGTGGTTGGAGTGAGAAACAGGTTCCTTGTTGTTTTCTGCGAAACGCTTTAGCAGCCCGTTGGTGCTAGTATGGAGTCAGGGGATGGATGAAGCGGAGAGCCCCGTTTGGAGTGAGGCTGCAAAGGGCATGCCAAGGGAAGTGTTCTGCTGTGCCAAGACTCGTGCTACGCACGCTTTGTGGTTGGAGTGAGAAACAGGTTCCTTGGTGTTTTCTGCGAAACGCTTTAGCAGCCCGTTGGTGCTAGTATGGAGTCAGGGCATGGATGAAGCGGAGAGCCCCGTTTGGAGTGAGGCTGCAAAGGGCATGCCAAGGGAAGTGTTCTGCTGTGCCAAAACTCGTGCTGCGCACGTTTTGTGGTTGGAGTGAGAAACAGGTTCCTTGGTGTTTTCTGCGAAACGCTTTAGCAGCCCGTTGGTGCTAGTATGGAGTCAGGGGATGGATGAAGCGGAGAGCCCCGTTTGGAGTGAGGCTGCAAAGGGCATGCCAAGGGAAGTGTTCTGCTGTGCCAAGATTCATGCTGCACACGTTTTGTGGTTGGAGTGAGAAACAGGTTCGTTGGTGTTTTCTGCGAAACGCTTTAGCAGGCCGTTGGTGCTAGTATGGAGTCAGGGGATGGATGAAGCGGAGAGCCCCGTTTGGAGTGAGGCTGCAAAGGGCATGCCAAGAGAAGTGTTCTGCTGTGCCAAGACTCGTGCTGCGCACGCTTTGTGGGTGGAGTGAGAAACAGGTTCCTTGGTGTTTTGTGCGAAACGCTTTAGCAGCCCGTTGGTGCTAGTATGGAGTCAGGGGATGGATGAAGCGGAGAGCCCCGTTTGGAGTGAGGCTGCAAAGGGCATGCCAAGGGAAGTGTTCTGCTGTGCCAAGATTTATGCTGCGCACGCTTTGTGGTTGGAGTGAGAAACAGGTTCCTTGGTGTTTTCTGCGAAACGCTTTAGCAGCCCGTTGGTGCTAGTATGGAGTCAGGGGATGGATGAAGCGGAGAGCCCCGTTTGGAGTGAGGCTGCAAAGGGCATGTCAAGGGAAGTGTTCTGCTGTGCCAAGATTTATGCTGCGCATGCTTTGTGGTTGGAGTGAGAAACAGGTTCCTTGGTGTTTTCTGCGAAACGCTTTAGCAGCCCGTTGGTGCTAGTATGGAGTCAGGGGATGGATGAAGCGGAGAGCCCCGTTTGGAGTGAGGCTGCAAAGGGCATGCCAAGGGAAGTGTTCTGCTGTGCCAAGATTCATGCTGCGCACGCTTTGTGGTTGGAGTGAGAAACAGGTTCCTTGGTGTTTTCTGCGAAACGCTTTAGCAGCCCGTTGGTGCTAGTATGGAGTCAGGGGATGGATGAAGCGGAGAGCCCCGTTTGGAGTGAGGCTGCAAAGGGCATGCCAAGGGAAGTGTTCTGCTGTGCCAAGACTCGTGCTGCGCATGCTTTGTGGGTGGAGTGAGAAACAGGTTCCTTGGTGTTTTCTGCGAAACGCTTTAGCAGGCCGTTGGTGCTAGTATGGAGTCAGGGGATGGATGAAGCGGAGAGCCCCGTTTGGAGTGAGGCTGCAAAGGGCATGCCAAGGGAAGTGTTCTGCTGTGCCAAGATTCATGCTGCGCACGTTTTGTGGTTGGAGTGAGAAACAGGTTCGTTGGTGTTTTGTGCGAAACGCTTTAGCAGCCCGTTGGTGCTAGTATGGAGTCAGGGGATGGATGAAGCGGAGAGCCCCGTTTGGAGTGAGGCTGCAAAGGGCATGCCAAGGGAAGTGTTCTGCTGTGCCAAGATTTATGCTGCGCACGTTTTGTGGTTGGAGTTAGAAACAGGTTCCTTGGTGTTTTCTGCGAAACGCTTTAGCAGCCCGTTGGTGCTAGTATGGAGTCAGGGGATGGATGAAGCGGAGAGCCCCGTTTGGAGTGAGGCTGCAAAGGGCATGTCAAGGGAAGTGTTCTGCTGTGCCAAGATTTATGCTGCGCATGCTTTGTGGTTGGAGTGAGAAACAGGTTCCTTGGTGTTTTCTGCGAAACGCTTTAGCAGCCCGTTGGTGCTAGTATGGAGTCAGGGGATGGATGAAGCGGAGAGCCCCGTTTGGAGTGAGGCTGCAAAGGGCATGCCAAGGGAAGTGTTCTGCTGTGCCAAGATTCATGCTGCGCACGCTTTGTGGTTGGAGTGAGAAACAGGTTCGTTGGTGTTTTCTGCGAAACGCTTTAGCAGCCCGTTGGTGCTAGTATGGAGTCAGGGGATGGATGAAGCGGAGAGCCCCGTTTGGAGTGAGGCTGCAA
Organism: Tinamus guttatus; assembly: GCF_059628265.1. NCBI lineage: Eukaryota > Metazoa > Chordata > Aves > Tinamiformes > Tinamidae > Tinamus > Tinamus guttatus. Next base: position 93,062 of record NW_028290049.1, read on the forward strand.
AGGGCATGCCAAGGGAAGTGTTCTGCTGTGCCAAAACTCGTGCTGCGCACGCTTTGTGGTTGGAGTGAGAAACAGGTTCGTTGGTGTTTTCTGCGAAACGCTTTAGCAGCCCGTTGGTGCTAGTATGGAGTCAGGGGATGGATGAAGCGGAGAGCCCCGTTTGGAGTGAGGCTGCAAAGGGCATGCCAAGGGAAGTGTTCTGCTGTGCCAAGATTCATGCTGCACACGTTTTGTGGTTGGAGTGAGAAACAGGTTCCTTGGTGTTTTCTGCGAAACGCTTTAGCAGGCCGTTGGTGCTAGTATGGAGTCAGGGGATGGATGAAGCGGGAGAGCCCCGTTTGGAGTGAGGCTGCAAAGGGCATGCCAAGGGAAGTGTTCTGCTGTGCCAAGATTTATGCTGCGCACGCTTTGTGGTTGGAGTGAGAAACAGGTTCCTTGGTGTTTTCTGCGAAACGCTTTAGCAGCCCGTTGGTGCTAGTATGGAGTCAGGGGATGGATGAAGCGGAGAGCCCCGTTTGGAGTGAGGCTGCAAAGGGCATGTCAAGGGAAGTGTTCTGCTGTGCCAAGATTTATGCTGCGCATGCTTTGTGGTTGGAGTGAGAAACAGTTCCTTGGTGTTTTCTGCGAAACGCTTTAGCAGCCCGTTGGTGCTAGTATGGAGTCAGGGGATGGATGAAGCGGAGAGCCCCGTTTGGAGTGAGGCTGCAAAGGGCATGCCAAGGGAAGTGTTCTGCTGTGCCAAGATTCATGCTGCGCACGTTTTGTGGTTGGAGTGAGAAACAGGTTCCTTGGTGTTTCTCTGCGAAACGCTTTAGCAGCCCGTTGGTGCTAGTATGGAGTCAGGGGATGGATGAAGCGGAGAGCCCCGTTTGGAGTGAGGCTGCAAAGGGCATGCCAAGGGAAGTGTTCTGCTGTGCCAAGACTCGTGCTGCGCATGCTTTGTGGGTGGAGTGAGAAACAGGTTCTTGGTGTTTTCTGCGAAACGCTTTAGCAGGCCGTTGGTGCTAGTATGGAGTCAGGGGATGGATGAAGCGGAGAGCCCCGTTTGGAGTGAGGCTGCAAAGGGCATGCCAAGGGAAGTGTTCTGCTGTGCCAAGATTCATGCTGCGCACGTTTTGTGGTTGGAGTGAGAAAACAGGTTCGTTGGTGTTTTGTGCGAAACGCTTTAGCAGCCCGTTGGTGCTAGTATGGAGTCAGGGGATGGATGAAGCGGAGAGCCCCGTTTGGAGTGAGGCTGCAAAGGGCATGCCAAGGGAAGTGTTCTGCTGTGCCAAGATTTATGCTGCGCACGTTTTGTGGTTGGAGTGAGAAACAGGTTCCTTGGTGTTTTCTGCGAAACGCTTTAGCAGCCCGTTGGTGCTAGTATGGAGTCAGGGGATGGATGAAGCGGAGAGCCCCGTTTGGAGTGAGGCTGCAAAGGGCATGTCAAGGGAAGTGTTCTGCTGTGCCAAGATTTATGCTGCGCATGCTTTGTGGTTGGAGTGAGAAACAGGTTCCTTGGTGTTTTCTGCGAAACGCTTTAGCAGCCCGTTGGTGCTAGTATGGAGTCAGGGGATGGATGAAGCGGAGAGCCCCGTTTGGAGTGAGGCTGCAAAGGGCATGCCAAGGGAAGTGTTCTGCTGTGCCAAGATTCATGCTGCGCACGCTTTGTGGTTGGAGTGAGAAACAGGTTCGTTGGTGTTTTCTGCGAAACGCTTTAGCAGCCCGTTGGTGCTAGTATGGAGTCAGGGGATGGATGAAGCGGAGAGCCCCGTTGGAGTGAGGCTGCAAAGGGCATGCCAAGGGAAGTGTTCTGCTGTGCCAAGACTCGTGCTGCGCATGCTTTGTGCGTGGAGTGAGAAACAGGTTCCTTGGTGTTTTCTGCGAAACGCTTTAGCAGGCCGTTGGTGCTAGTATGGAGTCAGGGGATGGATGAAGCGGAGAGCCCCGTTTGGAGTGAGGCTGCAAAGGGCATGCCAAGGGAAGTGTTCTGCTGTGCCAAGATTCATGCTGCGCACGTTTTGTGGTTGGAGTGAGAAACAGGTTCGTTGGTGTTTTGTGCGAAACGCTTTAGCAGCCCGTTGGTGCTAGTATGGAGTCAGGGGATGGATGAAGCGGAGAGCCCCGTTTGGAGTGAGGCTGCAAAGGGCATGCCAAGGGAAGTGTTCTGCTGTGCCAAGATTCATGCTGCGCACGCTTTGTGGTTGGAGTGAGAAACAGGTTCCTTGTTGTTTTGTGCGAAACGCTTTAGCAGCCCGTTGGTGCTAGTATGGAGTCAGGGGATGGATGAAGCGGAGAGCCCCGTTTGGAGTGAGGCTGCAAAGGGCATGCCAAGGGAAGTGTTCTGCTGTGCCAAGATTCATGCTGCGCACGCTTTGTTGTTGGAGCGAGAAACAGGTTCCTTGGTGTTTTCTGCGAAACGCTTTAGCAGCCCGTTGGTGCTAGTATGGAGTCAGGGGATGGATGAAGCGGAGAGCCCCGTTTGGAGTGAGGCTGCAAAGGGCATGCCAAGGGAAGTGTTCTGCTGTGCCAAGATTCATGCTGCGCACGCTTGTGGGTGGAGTGAGAAACAGGTTCGTTGGTGTTTTCTGCGAAACGCTTTAGCAGCCCGTTGGTGCTAGTATGGAGTCAGGGGATGGATGAAGCGGAGAGCCCCGTTTGGAGTGAGGCTGCAAAGGGGCATGCCAAGGGAAGTGTTCTGCTGTGCCAAGATTTATGCTGCGCACGCTTTGTGGTTGAGTGAGAAACAGGTTCCTTGGTGTTTTCTGCGAAACGCTTTAGCAGCCCGTTGGTGCTAGTATGGAGTCAGGGGCTGGATGAAGCGGAGAGCCCCGTTTGGAGTGAGGCTGCAAAGGGCATGCCAAGGGAAGTGTTCTGCTGTGCCAAGATTTATGCTGCGCACGTTTTGTGGTTGGAGTGAGAAACAGGTTCCTTGGTGTTTTCTGCGAAACGCTTTAGCAGCCCGTTGGTGCTAGTATGGAGTCAGGGGATGGATGAAGCGGAGAGCCCCGTTTGGAGTGAGGCTGCAAAGGGCATGCCAAGGGAAGTGTTCTGCTGTGCCAAGATTTATGCTGCGCACGTTTTGTGGTTGGAGTGAGAAGCAGGTTCCTTGGTGTTTTCTGCGAAACGCTTTAGCAGCCCGTTGGTGCTAGTATGGAGTCAGGGGATGGATGAAGCGGAGAGCCCCGTTTGGAGTGAGGCTGCAAAGGGCATGTCAAGGGAAGTGTTCTACTGTGCCAAGATTTATGCTGCGCATGCTTTGTGGTTGGAGTGAGAAACAGGTTCCTTGGTGTTTTCTGCGAAACGCTTTAGCAGCCCGTTGGTGCTAGTATGGAGTCAGGGGATGGATGAAGCGGAGAGCCCCGTTTGGAGTGAGGCTGCAAAGGGCATGCCAAGGGAAGTGTTCTGCTGTGCCAAGATTCATGCTGCGCACGCTTTGTGGTTGGAGTGAGAAACAGGTTCCTTGGTGTTTTGTGCGAAACGCTTTAGCAGCCCGTTGGTGCTAGTATGGAGTCAGGGGATGGATGAAGCGGAGAGCCCCGTTTGGAGTGAGGCTGCAAAGGGCATGCCAAGGGAAGTGTTCTGCTGTGCCAAGACTCGTGCTGCGCACGCTTTGTGGGTGGAGTGAGAAACAGGTTCCTTGGTGTTTTCTGCGAAACGCTTTAGCAGGCCGTTGGTGCTAGTATGGAGTCAGGGGATGGATGAAGCGGAGAGGCCCCGTTTGGAGTGAGGCTGCAAAGGGCATGCCAAGGGAAGTGTTCTGCTGTGCCAAGATTCATGCTGCGCACGCTTTGTGGTTGGAGTGAGAAACAGGTTCCTTGGTGTTTTCTGCGAAACGCTTTAGCAGCCCGTTGGTGCTAGTATGGAGTCAGGGATGGATGAAGCGGAGAGCCCCGTTTGGAGTGAGGCTGCAAAGGGCATGCCAAGGGAAGTGTTTCTGCTGTGCCAAGATTTATGCTGCGCACGCTTTGTGGTTGGAGTGAGAAACAGGTTCCTTGGTGTTTTCTGCGAAACGCTTTAGCAGCCCGTTGGTGCTAGTATGGAGTCAGGGGATGGATGAAGCGGAGAGCCCCGTTTGGAGTGAGGCTGCAAAGGGCATGCCAAGGGAAGTGTTCTGCTGTGCCAAGATTCATGCTGCGCACGCTTTGTGGTTGGAGTGAGAAACAGGTTCCTTGGTGTTTTCTGCGAAACGCTTTAGCAGCCCGTTGGTGCTAGTATGGAGTCAGGGGATGGATGAAAGCGGAGAGAGGCCCCGTTTGGAGTGAGGCTGCAAAGGGCATGCCAAGGAAGTGTTCTGCTGTGCCAAGATTTATGCTGCGCACGCTTTGTGGGTTGGAGTGAGAAACAGGTTCCTTGGTGTTTTGTGCGAAACGCTTTAGCAGCCCGTTGGTGCTAGTATGGAGTCAGGGGATGGATGAAGCGGAGAGCCCCGTTTGGAGTGAGGCTGCAAAGGGCATGCCAAGGGAAGTGTTCTGCTGTGCCAAGATTCATGCTGCGCACACGCTTTGTGGTTGGAGTGAGAAACAGGTTCCTTGGTGTTTTCTGCGAAACGCTTTAGCAGCCCGTTGGTGCTAGTATGGAGTCAGGGGATGGATGAAGCGGAGAGCCCCGTTTGGAGTGAGGCTGCAAAGGGCATGCCAAGGGAAGTGTTCTGCTGTGCCAAGATTTATGCTGCGCACGCTTTGTGGTTGGAGTGAGAAACAGGTTCCTTGGTGTTTTCTGCGAAACGCTTTAGCAGCCCGTTGGTGCTAGTATGGAGTCAGGGGATGGATGAAGCGGAGAGCCCCGTTTGGAGTGAGGCTGCAAAGGGCATGCCAAGGGAAGTGTTCTGCTGTGCCAAGATTCATGCTGCGCACGCTTTGTGGTTGGAGTGAGAAACAGGTTCCTTGGTGTTTTCTGCGAAACACTTTAGCAGGCCGTTGGTGCTAGTATGGAGTCAGGGGGATGGATGAAGCGGAGAGCCCCGTTTGGAGTGAGGCTGCAAAGGGCATGCCAAGGGAAGTGTTCTGCTGTGCCAAGATTCATGCTGCGCACGCTTTGTGGTTGGAGTGAGAAACAGGTTCCTTGGTGTTTTCTGCGAAACGCTTTAGCAGCCCGTTGGTGCTAGTATGGAGTCAGGGGATGGATGAAGCGGAGAGCCCCGTTTGGAGTGAGGCTGCAAAGGGCATGCCAAGGGAAGTGTTCTGCTGTGCCAAGATTTATGCTGCGCACGCTTTGTGGTTGGAGTGAGAAACAGGTTCCTTGGTGTTTTCTGCGAAACGCTTTAGCAGCCCGTTGGTGCTAGTATGGAGTCAGGGGATGGATGAAGCGGAGAGCCCCGTTTGGAGTGAGGCTGCAAAGGGCATGCCAAAGGAAGTGTTCTGCTGTGCAAGATTTATGCTGCGCACGTTTTGTGGTTGGAGTGAGAAACAGGTTCCTTGGTGTTTTCTCTGCGAAACGCTTTAGCAGCCCGTTGGTGCTAGTATGGAGTCAGGGGATGGATGAAGCGGAGAGCCCCGTTTGGAGTGAGGCTGCAAAGGGCATGCCAAGGGAAGTGTTCTGCTGTGCCAAGATTCATGCTGCGCACGCTTTGTGGTTGGAGTGAGAAACAGGTTCGTTGGTGTTTTCTGCGAAACGCTTTAGCAGCCCGTTGGTGCTAGTATGGAGTCAGGGGATGGATGAAGCGGAGAGCCCCGTTTGGAGTGAGGCTGCAAAGGGCATGCCAAGGGAAGTGTTCTGCTGTGCCAAGATTCATGCTGCGCACGTTTTGTGGTTGGAGTGAGAAACAGGTTCCTTGGTGTTTTCTGCGAAACGCTTTAGCAGCCCGTTGGTGCTAGTATGGAGTCAGGGGATGGATGAAGCGGAGAGCCCGTTTGGAGTGAGGCTGCAAAGGGCATGGCCAAGGGAAGTGTTCTGCTGTGCCAAGATTCATGCTGCGCACGCTTTGTGGTTGGAGTGAGAAACAGGTTCCTTGGTGTTTTCTGCGAAACGCTTTAGCAGCCCGTTGGTGCTAGTATGGAGTCAGGGGATGGATGAAGCGGAGAGCCCCGTTTGGAGTGAGGCTGCAAAGGGCATGCCAAAGGAAGTGTTCTGCTGTGCCAAGATTTATGCTGCGCACGTTTTGTGGTTGGAGTGAGAAACAGGTTCCTTGGTGTTTTCTGCGAAACGCTTTAGCAGCCCGTTGGTGCTAGTATGGAGTCAGGGGATGGATGAAGCGGAGAGCCCCGTTTGGAGTGAGGCTGCAAAGGGCATGCCAAGGGAAGTGTTCTGCTGTGCCAAGATTTATGCTGCGCACGCTTTGTGGTTGGAGTGAGAAACAGGTTCCTTGTTGTTTTCTGCGAAACGCTTTAGCAGCCCGTTGGTGCTAGTATGGAGTCAGGGGATGGATGAAGCGGAGAGCCCCGTTTGGAGTGAGGCTGCAAAGGGCATGCCAAGGGAAGTGTTCTGCTGTGCCAAGATTCATGCTGCGCACGTTTTGTGGTTGGAGTGAGAAACAGGTTCCTTGGTGTTTTCTGCGAAACGCTTTAGCAGCCCGTTGGTGCTAGTATGGAGTCAGGGGATGGATGAAGCGGAGAGCCCCGTTTGGAGTGAGGCTGCAAAGGGCATGCCAAGGGAAGTGTTCTGCTGTGCCAAGATTCATGCTGCGCACGCTTTGTGGTTGGAGTGAGAAACAGGTTCCTTGGTGTTCTTCCTGCGAAACGCTTTAGCAGCCCGTTGGTGCTAGTATGGAGTCAGGGGATGGATGAAGCGGAGAGCCCCGTTTGGAGTGAGGCTGCAAAGGGCATGCCAAGGGAAGTGTTCTGCTGTGCCAAGACTCGTGCTGCGCACGCTTTGTGGTTGGAGTGAGAAACAGGTTCTTTGGTGTTTTCTGCGAAACGCTTTAGCAGCCCGTTGGTGCTAGTATGGAGTCAGGGGATGGATGAAGTGGAGAGCCCCGTTTGGAGTGAGGCTGCAAAGGGTATGCCAAGGGAAGTGTTCTGCTGTGCCAAGACTCGTGCTGCGCACGCTTTGTGGTTGGAGTGAGAAACAGGTTCTTTGGTGTTTTCTGCGAAACGCTTTAGCAGCGCGTTGGTGCTAGTATGGAGTCAGGGGATGGATGAAGCGGAGAGCCCCGTTTGGAGTGAGGCTGCAAAGGGCATGCCAAGGGAAGTGTTCTGCTGTGCCAAGACTCGTGCTGCGCACGCTTTGTGGTTGGAGTGAGAAACAGGTTCTTTGGTGTTTTCTGCGAAACGCTTTAGCAGCGCGTTGGTGCTAGTATGGAGTCAGGGGATGGATGAAGCGGAGAGCCCCGTTTGGAGTGAGGCTGCAAAGGGTATGCCAAGAGAAGTGTTCTGCTGTGCCAAGACTCGTGCTGCGCACGCTTTGTGGTTGGAGTGAGAAACAGGTTCTTTTGGGTGTTTTCTGCGAAACGCTTTAGCAGGCCGTTGGTGCTAGTATGGAGTCAGGGGATGGATGAAGCGGAGAGCCCCGTTTGGAGTGAGGCTGCAAAGGGCATGCCAAGGGAAGTGTTCTGCTGTGCCAAGACTCGTGCTGCGCACGCTTTGTGGTTGGAGTGAGAAACAGGTTCTTTGGTGATTTCTGCGAAACGCTTTAGCAGCGCGTTGGTGCTAGTATGGAGTCAGGGGATGGATGAAGCGGAGAGCCCCGTTTGGAGTGAGGCTGCAAAGGGCATGCCAAGGGAAGTGTTTCTGCTGTGCCAAGACTCGTGCTGCGCACGCTTTGTGGTTGGAGTGAGAAACAGGTTCTTTGGTGTTTTCTGCGAAACGCTTTAGCACCCTCTTGGTGCTAGTATGGAGTTAGGGATGGATGAAACGTAGAGCCCCATTTGGAGTGAGGCTGCAAAGGGCATGCCAAGGGAAGTGTTCTGCTGTGCCAAGACTCGTGCTGCGCACGCTTTGTGGTTGGAGTGAGAAACAGGTTCCTTGGTGTTTTCTGCGAAACGCTTTAGCAGGCCGTTGGTGCTAGTATGGAGTCAGGGGATGGATGAAGCGGAGAGCCCCGTTTGGAGTGAGGCTGCAAAGGGCATGCCAAGGGAAGTGTTTGCTATGCCAAGACTCGTGCTGCGCACGCTTTGTGGTTGGAGTGAGAAGCAGGTTCCTTGGTGTTTCTCTGCGAAACGCTTTAGCAGCCTGTTGGTGCTAGTATGGAGTCAGGGGATGGATGAAGCGGAGAGCCCCGTTTGGAGTGAGGCTGCAAAGGGCATGCCAAGGGAAGTGTTCTGCTGTGCCAAGACTCGTGCTGCGCACGCTTTGTGGTTGGAGTGAGAAACAGGTTCTTTTGGTGTTTTCTGCGAAACGCTTTAGCAGCGCGTTGGTGCTAGTATGGAGTCAGGGGATGGATGAAGCGGAGAGCCCCGTTTGGAGGTGAGGCTGCAAAGGGTATGCCAAAGGGAAGTGTTCTGCTGTGCCAAGACTCGTGCTGCGCACGCCTTTGTGGTTGGAGTGAGAAACAGGTTCTTTGGTGCTTTTCTGCGAAACGCTTTAGGAGCCTGTTGGTGCTAGTATGGAGTTAGGGGATGGATGAAGCGGAGAGCCCCGTTTGGAGTGAGGCTGCAAAGGGCATGCCAAGGGAAGTGTTCTGCTATGCCAAGACTCGTGGCTGCGCACGCTTTGTGGTTGGAGTGAGCAGCAGGTTCCTTGGTGTTTTCTGCGAAACGCTTTAGAGCAGCC
>NW_028290050.1:0-45631 GCF_059628265.1 Tinamus guttatus
GGTAGAGCGGCGCCCGCCTCCTCCCGCGGCTGGCCCCGCCCCCCCGGCGCGCGCGCGCGTGCGCGGAGAGGCCGCCGCCGCCGCCGCCAGCGAGAGGAGCCCGCGCGCGCTAGAGCGGCCGCCGCGCGCCGCAGCGCCCCCGCGCCGGGAGGACCGCGCGCCGCGGGGCTGGGCGGGCCATAGGGGGCCATAGAGGGATATAGGGGCTATAGGGGCTATAGGGGCTATAGGGGCTATAGGTAGAATGGGGCCATAGGGAGAATGGGGCCATAGGGGGCCTTGGGGGTAATAGGGGCTATAGGGTGCCATGGGGGCTATACGGGGCCATAGGGGCTATAGGGGGCAATGGGGGCTATAGGGGGCCATAGGGCTATAGGGAGAATGGGACCACAGGGGGTGATGAGGGCAATAGGTGCTACAGGGGGCCATGGGGCCATAGGGGCTATAGGGAAAATGGGGCCATAGGGAGTATGGGGCCATAGGGGGCCATGGGGGCTATAGGGGGCCATGGGGCCATAGGGGACCATGGGGGTTACAGGGGCTATAGGGGGCCGTGGGGGCTACAGGGGGCCATGGGGCTATAGGGAGAATGGGGCCATAGGGGGTGATGGAGGCAATAGGGGCTACAGGGAGAATGGGGTATAGGGGGTGATGGGGGCTACAGGGGGCCATGGGGGCAAGAGGGGCTATAGGGGACGATTGGGGCTACAGGGGCTATAGGGATCCGTGGGCCTATAGGGGGCCATGGGGCTATAGGGGGCCATGGGGGCAATAGGGGCTATAGGGGACGATGGGGCTATAAGGGACATGGGGATACAGGGGCCAATGGGGCTATAGGGAGCGATGGGGGTCACTAGGGGCTATAGGAGGCAATAAGGAAATGGGTGGGAATGGGGCTATAGGGGACAATGGGGGACATGGGGGGCAAACGGGGGCGGTGGGGACAGTCCCTGGCCCCACACCCGGCTCAGGACCCCCCTCCCCCGGGTGACACCGCCCTGGGACCCCAAGTGACACCGACACCGAGGGGGGGACAGGAGTTTTATTGAGGGTGACAAGGGGTCCCCATGGCAAACCATGACCCCCGCTGTGCCCATGGCACCCCCCTACACCCCATAGCACCCCATAGCACCCCACGGCACCACCTGAACCCCCCACACCCCGTGACACCCTGTGACACCCCGTGACACCCCGTGACACCCTGTGACACCCTGTGACACCCACCCCAGCACCCAGGGCTCCCTGTCCCATGCCCACGAGGTGAGGGACACGGGTGACACCGTGGCCATGGGGACACTACAGGCGGAGCAGGATGCGGGTGCCCAGCACCCCCCACCCACGGGGGGTCACCGGCGCTTGGTGGCAACAGGCGGCCCCGATGGTCACAGGTCCATGGGTGGGCACAGCCGGACACGGGTGTCACAGCCGGACACGGGTGGTCCCGGTTGGTCCTGGCTGGTCCCGGGTGGACAAGGTCGGTCACGGCCGGACACGGGTGGTCTCAGGTGGTCACAGAGGACACGGGTGGCCCCAGGAGGACAAGACTGGACACGGGTGGTCTCAGGAGGACACGGGTGGTCACGGGTGGTCCTAGGTGGTCACAGAAGACACAGGTGGCCCTAGCAGGACAAGGTTGGACATGGGTGGTCTCAAGTGGACAGAGGTTGTCACGGGTGGTCCTAGGTGGTCACAGAGGACATGGGTGGTCTCAGGTGGACAGAGGTTGTCACCGGTGGTCCTAGGCGGTCACAGAAGACACAGGTGGCCCCAGGAGGACAGGGGTGGTCACAGGTGGTCTCAGGAGAACGAGGTTGGACACGGGTGGTCTCAGGAGGACAGGGGTGGTCATGGGTGGTCCTAGGTGGTCACAGACGACACGGGTGGCCCCAAGAGAACAAGACTGGACACGGGTGGTCTCAGGAGAACACAGGTGGTCACGGGTGGTCCTAGGTGGTCACAGAAGACACAGGTGGCCCCAGGAGGACAAGGTTGGTCACGGGTGGTCTCAGGAGGACAGGGGTGGTCACAGGTGGTCCCGCGTGGTCCCGGGTGGCCCTGGTTACGTGGGTGGTCACGGGTGGTCCCGCGTGGACACGCACGAGCTCCGGTGGTCGCGGCTGGTCCCGGTGGCCATGGGTGGCCCCGTGAGGACAAGGTTGGACACGGGTGGCCCTGGGTGGCTCCGGGTGGCCCTGGGTGGCTCCGGGCGGCGGCGCCGGCCTCAGTCGGAGTCGCTGGAGGAGGATGACGACGACGACGATGACGATGACGACGAGCGCTGTGGGGACACGGAGCAGCCGTGAGGGGACAGGGGGACCTGGACGGGGGGGGGACGGTCACCGCCAGGACCCCCCACCCCAGGGTGCCCCCCCGCGTCACCTTCCCGCCCTTGCGCCTCTTCTCCGCCTTCTTCAGCCTCTTCCTCATCTTCCTCGCGGCCTTCGCGTCCAGCGCGGGGGGGGCACCCCGGGGGCGGGGGGGGAACAGGGGGGCGGGGGGGGGCGCGGGGCCGGGGGGAAGGCGGGGGGGTGCGGGGGGGGGTACGGGGGGGCGGGGGGGTTCGAGGGGGGGTAGGGGGCGGTTGGGGGGCCCGGGGGGGCGGGGGCGGCGGGGGGGCGTAGGGGGCGGTTGGGGGGTACATGGGGTTGGGGGGGCTGGAGGGGGGTACATGGGGTTGGGGGGGGCGGTTGGGGGGTACGTGGGGTTCGGGGGGGCGCCCGGCTGCCCTATGGGGAAGGAGGAAATTAGCGGGACCCCCCTGGACCCCCCGGAGGGGGGGGCGGGGAGGGGGGTGTCGTTGCAGCCCCCCCAGTTTTGGGGCGCCCCCCTCCCCCCTTACCGGAGTTGGGGTCCCACATGGCGCCGCCGCGGGTGACCTGCGGGGGGGGGCACGGGGTTAGCGGGGGGGGGCAAAAATTGGGGGGGGGGTAGAGACCCCCCCTCCCTCCATAGACCCCCCCACGCGGGGGGTGGAGGTGCAGGGGGGGGGCAGGGGGATTTGGGGGTGCGTGGGGGGGGGGGTGCGCTCCGACCTGCCGCCTGCGCTCGCTCCGCGGCCCCTCCCGCAGGAAGCCGGACGCCTGGGCCCCTCCCCGGGCCAGGGCGGGGGGGGGGGGGGGGAGGAGCCGGGACGCCGGGGCCCCCCCGGCGCGGGGTGGGGGGGCGGGCTGGGAGCCAGGACGCCGGGGCCCTTCGATCCCGGGAGGAGCCTCCGGCCAAGGACGCGCCGAGCAGCGCGGGGCGGGACAGGGCGCCGGGAGCCGCTCGGACGCCGGGGCCCCTCCGGCCGCCCCGGCCTCAGTTTCCCTTAATGCGGGGGGGGGGTCCTCGCACCTCCTAGTCGGCGGCGGCTGCGGGGGGCGCCCGGACGCCGGGGCCCGCTCGGACGCCGGGGCCCGCGGGGGGCGGCGCGGCCGCCAGGCGCTGCAGCCGCTGCTGGGCGCGCTCGGCCGAGAGCCGGGCCTCGGGGTCGGGGTCCCAGCAGTCCTCGAGCAGCTCCGGGAGCCCCCCCGGCGCCTGCGGGGACCGCGCGGTGACACCGGTGACACCGGGCCCGGGGGGGGCGCCCCCGAGTCCCCTTGGGACAGGGACCCCCGTGGGAGCCCCTGGGATCCCCCACCCCAACGCCCTGGGGTCACCCCGTGCAGGGAGCTCCTGGCACCCCCGGGACCCCGTGGGCATCCCTGGGATCCTGTTGGCACCCCTGGGATCCCCTGGAACACCCATTTCCCCCCAAAAATCACCCTGGGCATCGTCACCCCGTGCAGGGACATCCCTGGGCACGAGCACCCTGGGCACCCCTGGGATCCCCTGGGCACCCCCGGGACCCCCTGGGCACCCTTGGGACCCCCCGGGCATCCCTGGGATCCCCTGGGACACCCATTTCTCCCCCAAAACACCCTGGGCATCGTCACCCCATACAGGGACATCCCTGGGCACGGGCACCCTGGGCACCCCTGGGACCCCCTGGGGACACCTCAGATCCCCCCTGGGCACCCCCTAAAACACCCCGGGCATCGTCACCCCATGCAGGGACCTCCCTGCGCACAAGGATCCTTGTCCCCTCCCTGGGCAACCCAGGGCCCCCCCAGGACCCTCTGGGCCCCCCCGGGACCCTCTGGGTCTCCATCTCACCCTGGGCATCCTCCCCTTGTGCAGGGACCCCCCTGGGCACGAGCGCCCCATGCGAGGCCACCCATGGGCGCCACCACCCTCCGTGTGTCCCCACATGTCCCCGCGTGTCCCCGCGCGGTCTCACCCGTCCCGCGCGGTGCCAGGCGGGCGGGATGAGCGGGCGGCGCCGCTCGAGCGCGGCCAAGCGCCGCAGCTGCGCGGGCGACGGGCTGGCGCCCAGCTCGGCCTCGTAGGCCAGCCGGAACTCGGGCACCGGGCGCCCTGGGGACAGGGCGGAGGGGACGGAGGGGACGGGTGAACGGATGGGGGGGACACCCTGGGCACCGGGGCACCTCCGAGCAGGGGACGTGCGGGGATGGGGCCGCTTGGGTGCCCCTGGGTGCTGTCACCATCGTCACGGGCATGCGGGATGTCCCCGGGTACCCTGGGGACCCCCTGGGCACCCCATTTGCCCCCCTCCCTGCCCGAGGGTCCTCCCTGAGCATCCGGGACCCCCTGGGGACCCCCGTCTTGGGCATGGGTGCCCTTGGTCCTGGGGGCACCACTGGGACCTTCCCGGACATCCCCCGACCCCCTTGGGACCAGGAACCCCCATGGACGCCCCAGCAGGGCCCCCCCCGGACCAGGGCACCTTGGGGACCCCCCAGGCACCCCATTTCTCCCCCCCTCCCTGCCCGAGGGTCCTCCCTGAGCATCTGGGACCCCCTTGGGGACCCTCGTCTTGGCCATGGGTGCCCTTGGTCCTGGGGGCACCCCTGGGACCTTCCCGGACATCCCCCCGACCCCCTTGGGACCAGGAACCCCCATGGGTGCCCCAGCAGGGCCCCTCCTGGGCCAGGGCACCTTGGGGACCCCCTGGGCACCCCATTTCTCCCCCCTCAAGCACCCTGGGCATCGTCACCCCATGCAGGGACCTCCCTGGGCACGAGCCCCCCCGGGAATCCCTTGCCCCCCCTGGGCAGGGACCCCCGCAGGGTCCCCCCGGGACCCCCCGTGGGCAGGGGGCACCGGGGGCGCTCACCGGGGCTCAGCGCTTGGCACCGCGACAGGATCTCCCAGAGCAGCAGGGCCAGCGCGTAGACGTCGGCCTGGCGCAGCGCCCGGCCCCACGCGCGCAGGTCCAGGCTCTCGTCCAGGATCTCGGGCGCCAGGTAGCGCTGGGTGCCGGCCTGGGTGCAGGGCACGCTGGCACGGGTGCCATGGGGCTGGCACGGGTGCCGTGGGGCTGGCACGGGCGCCCCGGGGGTTGGCACGGGTGCCGTGGGGCTGGCACGGGGCCCCCCACGCTCGTACGGGCATTGCCCAGCGTGCAAAAGCAGCCTGGTGCTTGCACGGGCACCATGAGGCTTGCACAAGTGTCCCAATGTTTGCACAAGTGCCTGGTGCTTGCACGGGCATTGCCCAGCGTGCACAAGTGTGCCAGTGCTTGCACGGGCACCATGGGGCTTGCACAAGTGCCCCGAGGTTTGCACAAGTGCCTGCTCCTTGCATGGGCATTGCCCAGAGTGCACAAGTGTACCAGTCCTTGCACGGGCACCATGGGGCTTGCACAAGCGTCCCAGGGCTCACACAAGTGCCTGCTCCTTGCACGGGCATTGCCCAGCTTGCACAAGCGGCCCGGTGCTTGCACGAGCACCATGGGGCTTGCACAAGAGCCTGGTGCTTGCATGGGCACCATGGGGCTTGTACAAGAGTCCCGATCCTTGCACAAGTGCCTGGTCCTTGCACAGGCATTGCCCAGCTTGCACAAGTGTACCAGTGCTTGCACAGGCACCATGGGGCTTGCACAAGTGCCTGGTCCTTGCATGGGCACTATGGGGCTTGCACAAGTGTCCCAATGCTTGCACAAGTGCCTGGTGCTTGCACGGGCATTGCCCAGCTTGCACAAGTGTACCAGTGCTTGCACGGGCACCATGGGGCTTGCACAAGTGCCTGGTCCTTGCATGGGCACCATGGGGCTTGTACAAGAGCCCCAATGTTTGCACAAGTGCCTGGTCCTTGCACAGGCATTGCCCAGCTTGCACAAGTGTACGAGTGCTTGCACGGGTACCATGGGGCTTGCACAAGTGCTTGGTGCTTGCACGGGCATTGCCCAGCGTGCACAAGCAGCCTGGTGCTTGCACGGGCACCATGGGGCTTGCACAAGCATTCCGGGACTCTCACAAGTGCCTGGTGCTTGCACGGGCATTGCCCAGCGTGCACAAGTGCACCAGTCCTTGCACGGGCACCATGGGACTTGCACAAGAGCCCCAATGCTCACACAAGTGCCTGGTGCTTGCACAGGCATTGCCCAGCTTGCACAAGCAGCCCAGTGCTTGCACGGGCACCATGGGGCTTGCACAAGCGTTCTGGGACTCACACAAGTGCCTGGTGCTTGCACAGGCATTGCCCAGCTTGCACAAGTGTGCCCGTGCTTGCACGGGCACCATGGGGCTTGCACAAGTGCCCCGAGGTTTGCACAAGTGCCTGCTCCTTGCATGGGCATTGCCCAGCTTGCACAAGTGTACCAGTCCTTGCACGGGCACCATGGGGCTTGCACAAGTGTCCCAATGTTTGCACAAGTGCCTGGCCCTTGCACGGGCATTGCCCAGCGTGCACGAGCGCCCTGGAGCCCCGTTGGCACCACGGGGCTCACAGCAGCACCCGGCGCCTGCAGGACACCCGCATCGTCCCCACGTGTCCCCTGCCACCCGCTGTCCCCGTCCCCCCGGGGTGTCCCCCACCTTGCGGATGGGGACGTCGCGGCGGGCGCTGCTGCGGGGCGGCGGCAGCGCCAGCGCCAGCCCGAAGTCGCCGATGGCGCAGGTGCCGTCGTCGCGCACCAGCACGTTCTGGCTGCTCAGGTCGCGGTGCACCACGCTGGGCTTGTACAGGCCTGAGGCCGCGGTGACGGGCACAAGGACGGCGGTGGCGTCACCGGGGGGGGTCACCGGTGCCGTCCCGGCCCCGCGGGGACGTCCCCGCGCCGCGCTCACCGTCGCGCCACAGCTCCTGGTGCAGGAAGGCCAGGCCGCGCGCCAGCGACAGCGCCAGGCGCAGGCTGCCCGCCCACGTGCCCACGTGCTGGCGCAGGAAGTGCCGCAGGGAGCCCTGGGGACACGGCGGGGACACGGGGGGACGTGGGAGCCCCCCTGCGTGCGCGGGGGTGCCCGGAGGAGCCGCGGGGGCGTGCAGAGCACCCGGTGCGCCCGCTGCAGCCGTGCAACACCCCGTGCATGTGCAGAGCACCCGGTGCACCGGCTGCAGCCGTGCAACACCCCGTGCGTGTGCAGAGCACCCGGTGCACCCCTGCAACACCCCTGCAACACCCCGTGCATGAGCAGGAGCACCCATTGCACTCCTGCGACACCCCTGCAACACCCCGTGCATGTGCAGGAGCACCCCTGTAACACCCCTGCAACACCCTGTGCATGCTCAGGAGCACCCATTGCACCCCTGCAACACCCCTGCAACACCCCGTCCATGCGCAGGAGCACCCATTGCACCCCTGCAACACCCTGTGCATGCTCAGGAGCACCCATTGCACCCCTGCAACACCCCTGCAACACCCCATGCATGTGCAGGAGCACCCATTGCACCTCTGTAACACCCCTGCAACACCCCATGCATGAGCAGGAGCACCCATTGCACCCCTGCAACACCCCTGCAACACCCCGTACGTGCATAGGAGCACCCATTGCACCCCTGCAACACCCCTGCAACACCCTGTGCATGAGCAGGAGCACCCATTGCACCCCTGCAATACCCCATGCATGAGCAGGAGCACCCATTGCACCCACTGCACCCCTGCAACACCCCTGCAACACCCCGTGCATGTGCAGGAGCGCCCAGAGCATCCAGTGCACCCCTGCAACACCCTGTGCATGAGCAGGAGCAGCTAGAGCACCCATTGCACACCAGTGAGCACCCATATCCCCACAGCGAGCACCCAGAGCAGCACAAAGAGCACCCAAAGCACCACAATGAGCACCCCCATATCTGCACAGTGAGCACCCATAGCAGTGCAGTGAGCACCCAAATCCCCGCAATGAGCACCCATAGCAGCACAATAAGCACCCATATCCCCACTGTGAGCACCCACATCCCCGCAATGAGCACCCATATCCCTGCAATGAGCACCCACATCCCTGCAATGAGCACCCATATCCCCACAATGAACATCCCTATCCCACAATGAGCACCCAGAGCAGCACAATAAGCACCCATATTCCCACTGTGAGCACCCACATCCCCGCAATGAGCACCCCTATCCCCACTGTGAGCACCCACATCCCTGCAATGAGCACCCATATCCCCGCAATGAGCACCCATATCCTTGCAATGAGCACCCACATCCCTGCAATGAGCACTCGTATCCCCACAACGAACACCCTATCCCCACAATGAGCACCCAGAGCAGCACAATAAGCACCCATATCCCCACTGTGAGCACCCACATCCCCGCAATGAGCACCCCTATCCCCACTGTGAGCACCCACATCCCTGCAATGAGCACCCATATCCCTGCAATGAACACCCCTATCCCCACAATGAGCACCCAGAGCAGCACAATGAGCACCCATATCCCTGCAATGAGCACCCACATCCCTGCAATGAGCACTCCTATCCCCACAATGAGCACCCATATCCCCACTGTGAGCACCCACATCCCGCAATGAGCACCCATATCCCCACAACGAACACCCCTATCCCACAATGAGCACCCATAGCAGCACAACAAGCACCCATATCCCCGCAATGAGCACCCGTACCCCCACAACGAGCACCCCTACCCCACAGCAGCCCCCCTATCCCCACGCCGCCCCACGTGCACTCACGGCCGGGTAGAGCTGCAGCAGCAGCAGCCCCCCGTGGGCGCTGGGCCCCGCGTGGGCGCCCAGCAGCCGCGCCACGTTGCGGTGCTCCATGAGCGGCAGCGCCAGCACCGCGCGCTCCGCCGCGAAGCGCCCGCGCGCGCCCGCCGCGAACGCCTTGATGGCCACGGGGCGCCGGCGCAGGGTGCCCCGCCACACGGCCGAGAAGCGCCCGGCCTGCAGCACCTGCACCCATGGGTGCTGCCGGGGCGGCTCCGCGCGCCCCGTCCCTGGGCAGCCCCGGCATCCCCATCCCTGGGTATTCCCATCCCTGGGCACCTCCATCCCTGGGCATCTCCATCCCTGGGCAGCCCCGGACATCCCCATCCCTGGGTATTCCCATCCCTGGCTATCCCTATCCCTGGTATTCCCATCCCTGGGCATCTCCATCCCTGGGTATCCCCGGGTATCTCCATCCCTGGGTATCCCTCCATCCTGGGTATCCCTGTCCCTGGGCACCTCCATCCCTGGGCATCTCCATCCCTGGGTATCCCCGGACATCCCCATCCCTGGGTATTCCCATCCCTGGCTATCCCTATCCCTGGGTATTCCCATCCCTGGGCATCTCCATCCCTGGGTATCCCCGGGTATCTCCATCCCTGGGTATCCCTCCATCCCTGGGTATCCCTGTCCCTGGGCACCTCCATCCCTGGGCATCTCCATCCCTGGGTATCCCCGGGCATCCCCATCCCTGGGTATTCCCATCCCTGGGTATCTCCATCCCTGGGTATTCCCATCCCTGGGCACCCCCATCCCTGGGTATCCCCATCCCTGTGTATTCCCATCCCAGGGCACCTCCATCCCTGGGCACCTCCATCCTGGGCACCCGTGGGTGTCACTGCCCCCGAGTATTCCCATCCTGGGTATCCCTATCCCTGGGCATCCCCATCCCTGGATATCCCCATCCCTGGGCATCTCCATCCCAGGCACCCATGGGTGTCACTGTCCGCGGGCATCCCCATCCCAGGGCATCCCCATCCCAGGCACCCATGGGTGTCCCCGGCTCCCATTGGCCCCCCCAGCTCTGGGTACCTCCCAGGTCTGTCCCTGGGCACCCATGGGCCCCCATCCCCGTCCCTGGGTACCCCCATTCCGGGCACCCATGGACCCCCCCCAGGTACCCCCATCCCCGGGCCTCTGTGTGCCCCCCCCCCCCCCAAAGCTGGTGCCTCCCTGTCCCCATTGTCCTCCCTGTCCCCATTGTCCTCCCCGTCCCCATTGTCCCCATTGTCCCCGCTGTCCCCCGTCCCACCTGCAGGAACTGCAGCCCCCGCAGCTCCCGGCTGGGCAGCTCCAGGGGGGTCCCTGTCACGGGGTCCCCCCCCGGCGGCCGCTGTCCCCGCGCCCTGGCCCGACGCAGCCCTAGGAGGGAGCGGCCACCTGTCCCCGCGCCGGGGACACCGGGGACACCGGGGACACCGAGGCAGGGACACCAGGGACAGGGACACCAGGGACACCGGGGACACCGGGGACACCGGGGACAGGGACACCGGGGACAGGGACACGGGGGACACTGGGGACACGAGGGACACCGGGGACACCGGGGACACCAGGGACACCGGGGACAGGGACACCGGGGACAGGGACACGAGGGACACCGGGGACAGGAACACCAGGGACACCGGGGACACCGGGGACACGAGGGACACCGGGGACAGGGACACTGGGGACACCGGGGACACTGGGGACAGGGACACCGGGGACACCGGGACATGGGCACCACAGGGACAATGGGGACAGGACACTTGGGGACCCAGCACCCTGGGGACACTGGGACATGGGAACCATAGGGACACCAGAGACACCGGGGATGTGGGCACCACAGGGACAGTGCGGACAGGGCACCTGGGGACCCGCATCCTGGGGACACAGGGACATGGGAACCATAGGGACACCAGGGACACTGGAGCCATGAGGGACCCCCACACCCCAGGGTTGTGACACTCGGGGACAGCCACATGGGGCCACCAGGGTCCCTGGGCCACCCGCACCCAGCGCCACAGCAGCTGGGGACACCAGGGACCCTGGGGACACGGGGACACCAGGACACCCGTGGGGGCTCAGGGAGGGGGTGGCTCTGCCCAGGGTCCCCGTGTCCCCCCTGTCCCCCGGGTCCTACCGAGGAAGGCCAGGCCGGCGAGGAGGAGGAGGAGGAG
Source organism: Tinamus guttatus (assembly GCF_059628265.1). Classification (NCBI taxonomy): domain Eukaryota; kingdom Metazoa; phylum Chordata; class Aves; order Tinamiformes; family Tinamidae; genus Tinamus; species Tinamus guttatus. The sequence continues at coordinate 11,144 of NW_028290050.1, forward strand.
GAGGAGCAGGAGGAGGAAGATGCCACCGGCCCCCCCGAGCCACAGGGCGCCCGGGGGCCCCGCGCGCCCGGACACTGGGGACAGAGGCCACCGTGACCGGGGAAAGGGCCCAGGCGTCCGGGCCCCCCCCAAGTCCAGGAGGGGACCCCAGGGGCCGGGCCAGGGTGTCCCCCTTGGGGCCAGGGCCACCCATGGGTCCCCCAGCCCCCCCATGGGTCCTAGGAGCACTCAGGAGTCCCCCAACCCCCCGGGAGGTCCCCAAGACACTCGTGGGTCCCCCGGTCACCCCGTGGGTCCCCCGGTCACCCCAATGTCCCCCAGCCCCCCCCCCCCATCACCCCGATGTCCCCTGGTGTCCCTGTCACTCCAGCATCCCCCGATGTCCCCCAGCACCTCTGTGTCCCCTGCTGTCCCCTGGTGACCCCTGGTGACCCCCGTCACCCCGATGTCCCCCAGCATCCCCCGCTACTCCAGTGTCCCCCGATGCCCCTGGTGCTCCCTGTCACCCGGTGCCCCCTGTCACCTTGTCACCCCGCTCTCCCCCAGCACCCGGCTGTTCCTGCTGTCCCCATGGTCCCTGCTGTCCCCACTGTCCCCCTGTCCCCATGTCTCTGTGTCCCCACGGTACCCATGTCCCCGTGCCCCTGCTGTCCCCATGGTCCCCGCTGTCCCCATGTCCCTGTGTCCCCGTGTCCCCCCGTGTCCCCGTGTCCCCCCGTGTCCCTGTGTCCCGCGGTACCTGGCGGGGCGCTGCCGCGCTCCCCGTTGCAGAGGTCCCCGTGTCCCCATGTCCCCCCGTGTCCCCCCGTGTCCCCGTGTCCCCCGATGTCCCCCCATGTCGCCATGTCCCCGTGTCCCCCCGTGTCCTCCCGTGTCCCCGTGTCCCGCGGTACCCGGCGGGGCTGGGCCGCCCCGGTCCCCATTGCAGAGGTCCCCGTGTCCCCCCGTGTCCCCCCGTGTCCCCCCGTGTCCCCGTGTCCCCCGATGTCCCCCCATGTCCCCATGTCCCCGTGCCCCCCCGTGTCCCCCCGTGTCCCCCCGTGTCCCCGTGTCCCCGCGGTACCCGGCGGGGCTGGGTCGCCCCGGTCCCCGTTGCAGAGGTCCTCGTGTCCCCGTGTCCCCGTGTCCCCCCGTGTCCCCCCGTGTCCCCCCGTGTCCCCGCGGTACCCGGCGGGGCTCGGTCGCCCCGGTCCCCGTTGCAGAGGTCCTCGTGTCCCCGTGTCCCCGTGTCCCCCCGTGTCCCCCCATGTCCCCGTGTCCCCGTGTCCCCGTGTCCCCATGTCCCCGTGTCCCCCCGTGTCCCCCCGTGTCCCCCCCTGTCCCCGCGGTACCCGGCGGGGCTCGGTCGCCCCGGTCCCCGTTGCAGAGGTCCCCGTTGCAGACACAGACCAGGACGGTGGCTCCGGGGCCGCCCGCGGGGCTGGGGTCGCAGGTGGCCGAGGGGCACCCGGGCCCCCCCCCGCCCCAGCAGCCTGGGGGGGGGGGCGCTGACGTCACCGCCCGCCCCCCCCCCCGCTCCCCCCCTCCCTTCCCGCTTTTCCAAGGTTCCCGGGGGAAGCGGCCGGGCCAAGGTCAGACCGCGGGAGCCGGGAGGGGCCCAGGCGTCCGGCCCCCCCCCGCCCTCCAGAGGAGGCTCCTGGGGCCCCATGGGGAGCTGGGAGACCCCCGGGTGGCCCCCAGCCCCACAGCGCCCCCAGCAGAGGGGCCCAGGACCCCCCCCAGCCCCACATCCCCCCCATGGGCAGAGGGGACCAGGGCCCCCCCCCTAGCCCCCCTGCCCCCCCAGCAGAGGGGCCCAGGACCCCCCCCCAGTCCCACCCCCCCCAGCAGAGGGGCCCAGGCGTCCGAGCCCCCCCCCAGCCCCACTTCCCCCCATGGGCAGAGGGGCCCAGGCGTCCGGCCCCCCCCCTCAATTCCGACCCTCCATCTGCCCCTAACGGAGGCTCCTGAGACCCCACTGGGAGCCGGGAGACCCCCGGGTGCCCCCCACCCCACAACCCCCCCGTGGGCAGAGGGGCCCCCCCCAGCCCCACATCCCTCCCACGGGCAGAGGGGCCCAGGCGTCCGGGCCCCCCCCCCGCTCCATCCACCCCTAACGGCGGTTCCCCCCCCGTCCCCCCCGTCCCCCCGTCCCCACCGCACCCTGCACCAGCGCGCGGCTGCGGTTCCAGACCCCGATGCAGCAGTGCCGGGGGGGGCAGCGCACGGTGCCGGGGGCCGCGGCCGCCCCGGCCCCCCCCAGGCTGCCCCGCACCCCCGGGTGCCGGTAGGAGACGCAGCGGAGCCGGGGGGGCCCTGCGGGGACCGGTGTCACCCGCACGACACCCGCAACACCCGCACGGGGCCCTGGTGTCACCCGCACGGAGCCCTGGTGTCACCCGCAGGGCCCTGGTGTCACCCGCACGACACCCGCAACACCCGCACGGGGCCCTGGTGTCACCCGCACAACACCCGCAGGGCCCTGGTGTCACCCGCACAACACCAGCTTGTCACCCGCAGGGACTGGTGTCACCTGCATGGAGCCCTGGTGTCACCCGCACGGGGCCCGCAACACCCATGGGGCCCTGGTGTCACCCGCACGACACCCGCAACACCCGCACGGGGCCCTGGTGTCACCCGCACAACACCCGCAGGGCCCTGGTGTCACCCGCACAACACCAGCTTGTCACCCGCAGGGACTGGTGTCACCTGCATGGAGCCCTGGTGTCACCCGCACGGGGCCCGCAACACCCATGGGGCCCTGGTGTCACCCGCACGACACCCGCAACACCCGCAGGGACTGGTGTCACCCGAACAACACCCGCAACACCCACACGGGGCCCTGGTGTCACCCGCACGGCACCCACAGGGCCCTGGTGTCACCCGCACGGGGCCCTGGTGTCACCCGCACAACACCAGCTTGTCACCCGCAGGGACTGGTGTCACCCGCACGGAGCCCTGGTGTCACCCGCACGGGGCCCGCGACACCCATGGGGCCCTGGTGTCACCCGCACAACACCAGCTTGTCACCCGCAGGGCCTGGTGTCACCCGCACGGCGCCCGCAACACCCGCGGGGACCCTTGTTGTCACCCGCACAGTGCCCGTCCCGCCACGGGCTCTGGTGTCACCTGCACAGCGCCCACAACACCCACAGGGCCCTGGTGTCACCCGCACGGCGCCCGCAACACCCAGCGGGCCCCGGTGTCACCCGCACGGCGCCCGCAACACCCAGGGGGCCCCGGTGTCACCCGCCTGTCACCCGCGGGAGGGTGACGGGGCTTGGGGGGTCCCACCTGGTGCCGGCCCCATGGGAGCCCCCAGCTCCGGTGGCCCCTGGAGCTCTGGGAAGAGCCGGGAAGAGCCGGGAAGAGCCGGACGCGGAGGAGGAGGAGGAGGAGGAGGCCGAAGGCTCCCGGTGCCAGGCGGGGGGGGGGACACAGGGGACAACTGCCCCAATGGGGACCCAACCCCCCCTATGGAAACCCCCGATTTCCCCCCAAACTCGGGTGCCCCCCCGCAGGGACCGCGACACCCCCACGACACCCCCGGGGGCCCCGCGTCGTCACCCGTCGTCACCCGCCGCGGGGTGACAGGATCCGGGGGGGTCCCACCTGGCGGCGGCCCCAGCGCTGGCCCCATGGGAGCCTCCGGCTCCGGCGGCACCTGGAGCTCTGGGAAGAGCCGGGAAGGGCCGGGAAGAGCCGGACGCGGAGGAGGAGGAGGAGGGGGAGGAGGGGGAGGAGGCCGAAGGCTCCCGGTGCCAGGCGGGGGGTGGGGACACAGGGGACAACTGCCCCAATGGGGACCCAACCCCCCCGAAACCCCCTACGGAAACCCCTGATTTCACCCCAAACTCGGGTGCTCCCCCCAACACCCCCAAAACAATCAAAAAGCCATTAAAAGAGCCCAAATCCGTGTACAAAGGAGCCAAAAACTACGTTTAATCTAGTCTTTTTCTTTTCTTTTTTCTTTTTTTTACTTTTTTGTACAAAAAAATAGCACTTTTCCAAAAAACCGGGGGGGGTTCGGACACGGTTACATCGGCCACCGGCTTTTGAGGCGGGAGGGGGCGATTTTGTCTCTTTTTTGTTAAAAAATGAGAGAGAAAGAGAAATAAAGAGGGGGGGAAGCGGGATATTAGGGATATTCAGGATATTTATTACAGGATCGAACAGTCTTTACACGGATCGAGTTATTGCCAGTGTGCGGGTGACAACCGGGGGACCGGGTGACAACAGGGGGACGGGGTGACAACCGGGGGGCCGGGTGACACTTTTGTGTCCGGGTGTCCCCGGGGGGGGTCACATCTCCCGGTGGCTCTTGGAGCTCCAGGGTGTCACCCCCCCCCTTCCCGGTGTCACCTCCCCCCTCCCGGTGTCACCCCCCCAGGTGTCACCCCCCCCCCCGTGTCCGTCCCCAAAGCGGTGGCGGGAAGTGACCCCAAAAGGCCCCGTTGGCCCCAAATCCGGGCCGGGCGCTTTGGCACTTGGATCCCGGCGGGAAGAGCCGCACGGAGACACCCTCGGTTGGGGGGGGGGGGGTTGGAATTCCCAACGTGTAAATTGAACAAAATCCCCTGTTTTGCACCCATTTTGCGCTCCCAGAGGGGGTCATAGTGCTTCACGGATATTAAAATACAAATGCTGAAGTTTCCTCTATAAAAATATACAAATGCAAAAATAGACATCGCGGGCGCCGCCCCCGCCGCCCTTCTCTTAAAAAACGAGCGTTAAAAAAAGGGGGGAAAGGGAAAAACGGGCAGAAACCACCCGGCGCTCCGCGGTTTTCCTGGGGGTTGATCCGGCTCCTTCCCGGGAAGGCCGGAGCTGCTCCCGGCGCCTCCCTGCAGCTGTTGGGATCCCGATTATTGAGGGGAAAGGAGGGGGGAAAGAGCTGGAATTTGGGGGGAAAACGGGTGGATTGTCCCGTTTTTCCGCCGGGATGGAGGGAAGCGGTGCCCTGTCCACGCATTCCCGCTCTGAGGCACTAGGAAGATCCCGCCGGATCTCCCTCGGGATCGAGCGCTCCGGAGATGCTCCGGTAGCGGCTCCGGGCGAGCGCGGAGCGGGATCCCTGTTCCCAGCGCGGATCCGTAGGGATCGCCAGGGATTCCCGTGCCTGGCAGCGCCCGCTCCCGCTTTTCCAGGGCCTTTTCCAGCTCTAACCCCTGCTCCAGCTCCCCGGCCTTTCCCGTCTCCGCTCATCCCAACTTTTCTGCTGGGAAACACCGGGAATTTAACGAGAGCCCCGGCCGCGCTTTCGGAGGCTCCCTGTGCCAAGCGGGAGGCACCGGGATGCTCCCATGGAATTCCTCCATCCCGGAAAGGCGGCAGCCGGCGCCTCCTTCCTGCCGCAGGGAGGGAAAGGGCAGATCTTGTCTGGCCGGAGCCAGCGTTCCGGGTGGGAAGAGGGGCCGGAGCCAGCGTTCCGGGTGGGAAGAGCCGTGCCCAAATACTGAGAGTTTTCCCCCTTCCCAACACCCGTTTTTGGCCTCGTTTTTTAGGAGCCGGACGGAGGCCCCGGAGCCGACGGCAGCAGCGTCGGGAGAGGAAAAAGAGGGAAAATAAACGGGAGCTGCGGCTGCCTCCGGCTCCGCGCGCTCCCTCCGGGATCCTTCTCCGTAGGGATCGCGGCTCTTGGGAAGGCGGCGGAAAAACCAGCCCCTCCGCTCGCCCCGCCGCTTCCCGCGTTAATTAATTAAAAAAATCACAAATAAAATTAAATCCGGAGGAAACGGCTCGCGGCGGAGGGGGAACAGGCCCAAAGTCCAGGGAACGGCAGGGAGAGGGGAAGGAGGCCGGGAAAGGGAGAAGCAGAAACCTCACCCCAAATAATTAAAAACGAAACGAAACAACCTAAAAAGCGAAGCGGCCAAAAAAAAAAAAATTAAAAAAAAAAAAAAAGACTTGGATTTTTGTTTTCCTTTTTTTTTTTTTTTTTCCCCGTTCAAAGGTTACAATGGAAAAGGTCACGGAGCGTCCGACCTGCTCCTGGATAAGGCATCGAAGGGACCACGGCCATGGTCGCAGCAAAATCTCCTCTCTCAGACGAACCCCTTTTATATTTTTATATATATAATAATAATATAGAATCTTTTTTTCTTTTTTTTCCTCTTTTTTCTTTTTTTCCTTTTTTTTTTCCTTTTTTTTTTTTTAATTCCTCTTGCTATGAAATATTTCAATGATCGGATAACGTTTACCAAGGCATGATGGCGTCGAAGGCTACCTATGGATCCAGGGTGGGAATGACGGGGGGAAAGGGGAAAAAAAAGGGGGAAAAAAAAAAAGGGGGGAATCCCAAAAAGGGAAAACCCCCAAAATAATAAAATAAAAGGGTCAAGCTGAAATTAAAAAATATATATATATATATATATAGAGCTCTGGCCTTCGCGTGTGGTGGCACCGGGGAGGCCGGAGAGGCGCTGGGTGTTGGTGCGGAGGGGGCCGCGTGGCACCTGTTGTCCCCACGGGGTGACAGATGGCGGCGGGTGACGCCTCGTGATGGTGACGCCTCACGGCGGAGCTGCCTCATGATGGTGACACCTCATGGTGGCGGGTGACACCTCATGGCGGAGCTGCCTCATGCGGGTGACGCCTCATGGTGACGGGTGACACCTCATGGCGGAGCCGTCTCATGGGGGTGACGCCTCATGGTGGCGGGTGACACCTCATGGCGGAGCTGCCTCATGCGGGTGACGCCTCATGGTGACACGGCCTCACAGCGGCGGGTGACGCCTCATGATGGTGACGCCGCCTCATGATGGTGACACTGCCTCATGGTGGTGACGCTGCCTCATGACGGTGACGCCTCATGGTGGCAGGTGACGCCGCCTCACGATGGCGGCGTGTGACGCCTCAAGGTGGTGATGCCTCATGGTGGCGGGTGACACCTCATGATGATGACACCTCACAGTGGCGGGTGACACCTTGAGGCGGTGACGCCTCATGACGGTGACACCTCATGGTGGCGGGTGACGCCTCGAGGTGGTGACGCTGCCGCCTCATGGTGGCGGGTGACACCTTGAGGCGGTGACACCTCATGATGGTGATGCCTCAAGGTGGGTGACACCTCACGACGGTGACGCCTCATGGTGGCGGGTGACGCCTCGAGGTGGTGACGCTGCCTCACGATGGTGGGTGACGCCTCATGATGGTGACGTCGCCTCAAGGTGGGTGACACCTCATGATGGTGGTGACGCCGCCTCACGATGGTGGGTGACGCCTCAAGGTGGTGACGCCGCCTCACGATGGTGGGTGACGCCTCATGATGGTGGGTGACACCTCAGGATGGCGGGTGACGCCTCAAGGTGGGTGACGCCTCACGATGGCGGGTGACGCCTCAGGATGGTGACGCCTCACGATGGTGGGTGACACCTCCAGGCGGTGACACCTCCCGCCGGTGACGCGGCCTCGCGTGGCGGGTGACGCATGGCGGCGGTGCCCCCGCGCGGCGCCGCCTCAGAAGCCGTTGCCGCTGATGTTGATGGACTGCAGGTCGGCCACCTGCATGACGTTGATGCCGCCGCCCGCCAGGCGCGCGATGCCCTCGGGGCACAGCGCCTCCATGGCCACCATGTTGGTGGCGATGAGGGCCGAGGGGGCGGCCGCGTCGCCGGCGGCGCCGCCCGTGTCCAGGGGGACGGCGACGCTCATGGCGGCGCCGCCGGCCGCGCCGCCCTTCTTGTTCTGGTGCGTCTTGATGTGCTTGGAGAGGTGGTCGCTCCGCATGAAGCGCTTGGGACACTCGGGACATGCGAACTTCTTCTCTCCTGGGAGGGGACGGACACGCACGCGTCGGGAGGCGCTTCCCGGATGGAAAGGGCTTTATCCCGGGAATAGCGCGGCGCTCCTGATCCCGCCTGGCCCACGCGCTGCGCTCCGGCACTTGGGATCCCCTCGGGTTGACGCATGGGGACGGCGGCTTTGCCACCTCCGCGGAAAAGCGGGAAGGATTCCCGGCCATCCCATAGCCCTGCCCGGTGCCGGGACACCGGGCGGCCCCATGCAGGAGGGCCCCGTCCGTGCGGATTCCCGCTCCATATCCCGCTCCGCACGCGTTCCCGCTCCATGTGCCGCTCTACGCCCATTCCCACTCAGCGTGTTGCTCCATGCGCATTCCCGCTCCACGTGCTGCCCTGTGCGCATCCCACCCTGTGTGCAGTCCCGCTCCACATCCCGCTCCGTGCGCATTCCCACTCCACATCCCGCTCTGTGTGTGTTCCCACTCCACACGCTGCTCCGTGTGCATTCCCGCTCCGTGTTCCCACTTGGCGCTCCCGCTCCATGTGCAATCCCGCTCCCCATCCCGCTCCGTGTGCATTCCTGCTCCACATCCCGCTCCGTGTGCCTTCCTGCTCGGCACTCCCGCTCCGCATGCAATCCCGCTCCATGTGTGTTCCCACTCCACATCCCGCTCCGTGCGCATTCCCACTCAGCATTCCCCCTCAGCGCTCCTGTTCCATGTGCGTTCCCGCTCCGCATCCCGCTCTGTGTGCATTCCCGCTCCGCATCCCGCTCTGTGTGCGTTCCCGCTCCACATCCCGCTCCGTGCGCATTCCCGTTCAGTGCTCCTGCTCCATGTGCAATCCCGCTCCGTATTCTGCTTTGTGTGCGTTCCCGCTCCACATCCCGCTCCACGTGCATTCCCGCTCAGCATTCCCCCTCAGTGCTCCTCTTCCATGTGCGTTCCTGCTGCACATCCCGCTCCATGTGCAATCCTGCTCCGCATCCTGCTCAGTGTGAGTTCCCGCTCCACATCCCGCTCTGTGCACGTTCCCACTCCATATCCCGCTGTGTGTGTGTTCCCACTGCACATCCTGCTCGATGTGCAATCCTGCTCCACATCCTGCTCAGTGTGTGTTCCTGCTCCGCATCCCGCTCCATGTGCAATCCTGCTCAATGTGTGTTCCCGCTCCGCATCCCGCTCCGCGAGCCCTCCCGCTTGGTGTTCCCGCTCCGTGCGCCCTCCCACTTGGCGCTCCCGCTCGGCGCTCCCGCTCCGCGTGCCCTCCCGCTCCACATCCTGCTCAGTGTGTGTTCCCACTCCACATCCCGCTCCGTGCGCCCTCTGGCCCCGCGTTCCCGCTCCATGTGCAATCCCGCTCCACATCCCGCTCCGTGCGCCCTCCTGCTCGGCGTTCCCGCTCCATGTGCATTCCCGCTCCACATCCCGCTCTGTGCGCCCTCCCGCTCCACATGCCGCTCCGTGTGCATTCCCGCTCCACATCCCGCTCCACGCTCCCGCTCCACATGCTGCTCCATGTGCAATCCCGCTCCACATGCTGCTCCGTGTGCATTCCCGCTCCACATCCCGCTCCGCGTTCCCGCTCCACATGCTGCTCCATGTGCAATCCCGCTCCACATGCTGCTCCGTGTGCATTCCCGCTCTGCGCGCCCTCCCGCTCGGCGTTCCCGCTCCATGTGCATTCCCGCTCCGCATCCCGCTCCGCGTGCCCTCCCGCTCCGCATCCCGCTCTGTGCGCCCTCCCGCTCGGTGTTCCCGCTCCATGTGCATTCCCGCTCCGCATCCCGCTCCGCGCGCCCTCCCGCTCGGCGTTCCCGCTCCGTGTGCATTCCCGCTCCGCATCCCGCTCGGCGCTCCCACTCCGTACCGGTGTGCGTGCGCTTGTGCCGCTGCAGCTCGTCGGAGCGCGTGAAGCGCTTCCCGCAGAGCACCCAGGTGCACTCGAAGGGCCGCTCGCCCGTGTGCCAGCGCAGGTGCGCGCGCAGGTGCGACGTCTTCCCGTACACCTTCCCGCAGCCGGGAATGTGGCAGATGTGCTGCTTCTTCTTGCCGGGATCGCTGGAGCTCCTGGGAGAGCGCGGGGAGAGGAGCGCTCAGGGAGCGGCCCCAGGGACGTCCCCGCAGCACCCGGATGGCCCTGGAAGAGCCTCCGGGCTCATCCCTCCAGCCCACACGGCCCTGGAAGAGCCTCCGGGGACATCCCTGCAGCACGCGGACAGCCCTGGAATTGCCTCCGGACATATCCGCGCGGCAGCCGGATGGCCCTGGAAGAGCCTCCGGGGACATGCCTGCGGTGCCCAGATGGCCCTGGAATTGCCTCCAGGCACATCCCTCTGGCACTCGGATGGCCCTGGAATTGCCTCCGGGCTCATCCCTGCAGTGCCCAGACAGCCCTGGAATTGCCTCTGGGCTCATGCCTGCAGCACCTGGATGGCCATGGAACTGCCTCTGGGTTCACCCCCGTGGCGCCCGGATGGCCCTGGAAGCATCTCCAGACACATCCCTTCAACACTCGGATGGCCCTGGAATTGCCTCCGGACACATCCCCATGGTGCCTGGATAGCCCTGGAATTGCCTCCAGGCACATCCCCGTAGCGCCCGGATGGCCCTGGAAGCATCTCCGGGCTCATCCCTGTGGTGCCCAGATGGCCCTGGACGCGTCTCCGGACACATCCGCGCGGCTCCCGCCGCTCGCTCCCTACCTTCCCTCGCTGTCCTTGCAGTAGGGGCAGGTGCACGCTTCCCGCCGCACCTTCCGGCTCTGCTGCGGCTGCGGATCCGGGCTGGTCTCCCCCTCTTCCCCGGCCGCCGCGTCGTCTCCGAGCCCGTCCCCGCCGGCTCCGTGCAGGCCCAGCTGGGCGCCGTGCTCTCCTGCAGGGAACGGCACCGGTCACGCGGCTCCGGCCGCGGTCCCGGGGCTGGGAACGGGGCTCCCACCCGGATCTCCGCAGGATCGGAGCTGGGAAAGAGCCCCGGCGGGACGAGCCGCAGGATTCAATTCCTACGGATCCTTCCCCTGTGTTTTCCGGGCAACCGCGGAGCCGGAAAGGTCCCGGAAAAGGTCTTTGACGGAGCCGGAGGAATTCGCTCCTTCCAGCCGTTCTCCTCATTCCCGGGAATTCGCCTGCCCTCCCAGCCCCCACGCGCGGATCCATGGAGCCTTGGGAAAACCCTCCCGCCGGCCTCCCCGCCGCCACCTGCCAACTATTCCAGCTATTCCAGCTCAACCTTGCGCCGACTCCGAGCGAAAATATCAACGGAGCTGATAAAGCGAGTGCCAAAACACCCCGGATTCGGCCCGGACACAATTCCCACGGCCACTTCCCAGCCATCCGAGGCTGTTTTCCCTCCCATCCGAGGCTGGCGGGAGGGATGCGCAGGACACAAGCACTTCCCGGCCCTCCCGCGTCGACACCTGGAACGTTTGGGATTTTAACCTCCATTTTTCCACTTTGCAACCCTTCCTTATCCCTAATTTTCAGGGCCAGCTTTCCCTTTGCAAACCATGTCTCGCATGGGAAAAAGTGGGATTAAGTTGATGGAAACTCATCCAGCGCCGCACACGGAAAGCGGCTGCCGCTCCCTCAAGGAGCGATTCCCAATAATATAAAAACGGGAGGAATTAGAGGGTGGAGCTGCCACATCCGCATCCATAAAACATGCGGAATGTGGGATGAGGGGGACGGAAGAGGAGGAAGTTTTTAAGCCGCTCCGTTTCCATTTCCCTTCTATGTCTCTCCATGGATTCCGGTGTCTAATTCCATCTCCGATCCCGCGGGGGGTTACTCCCCTCTGGAGCGGCAGGCGGCTCCGATGAGGATGGACACAAGGGAGTGGAATTTTCCTTAAAATGCTGCTTTTTGGGGCTGAGCATCCCCGGAGCTCGTGCCAACCTGCAGCGCTCCCCGGGCACATCCTGGGATTTCATCCCGCATCCCGGAGGGAGTTTCACACCGTCCGCAGGAATGACGCCGAATTCCCGGTGCCTCCGTCATTCCCACCGGCTCCTCTGCCCTTACCAGCAGGTGTCAGTGGTTCCCTACGGAAGCGGCACTGGAAATGCCAAGCCAGGATCCGAAAGGTCCGGAGCGGCTTTTTCCATGTCCATCTGGTGCCCAGCAAGGGACAGAGCTCCGAGCTGCATCCCGAGGATCGTGGCACGGACACGAGGATTCGCCAAGGAAATTTAGGAATTCCAGGATTCACCTGGAAATGTAGGGGTCGGACGCTCCATGCGCCCTGGCAGCACAAAGGGAGAGGGTCTGATCCCTCTTCCCTGCTATTCCCAGGAAAAAGTTGGCATTGGAATAAGGGCAGGATCAGCTTGGCAAAGCCCGGGAAAAACAGCGCTTCCCTCCAAGCACACGAGGAGCCGGAGCAGGACGGGAATCCCGAGCAGGAGGAGCCCGAATCCGTCTCTCCGACGGCGCCGCTTTCGGGAAGCTCGGCCAGGCCCTGCTCTACCTCACCAGCAACATTCCCGCACTTCCTACGTTTAGGAATTTTGGGATAAAACCCTTTCATTCCGCCCCTTTCCCTTCCGCAAGCTCTTGGAAGCTTCCGTAGTTGGAAACAAGGACGGCTCTGGATTCAACATTCCCTTGTCGCTGCCATCCCGGGAAGGCTGTCAGGAAAAGAAAGGAGGAGACGCGGCCGCGTGCTTGGAAAGGGGGAGAATCCAGCCCCGATTTCCTGGAATAGCTTCAGCTTCCAAACGCGCGGATGTTTTGGAGCCCGCCGGCACGTCCCACGTCTCCCTCCTCGTTAACCTACGGCTCCCATCTAATTAAGATCCCAATAAATTACGGATCTCAGAGCGCCAGCGGATCCGACGGCGCCGAAGCCTCCAGAATATTGCGATTCCGGGAAGAAAAACTTGGCAGGGAGAAACCAGCTGGAGAATTTATGGATATTATCTCGGCTAATAGGGATGACTGCAGGACTAGAGCTTTTCCGAAGGCTGCCAGGGCCCTGCTCCGCACTCGGAATCCCTGGAGCCCTTAAAAACACATTAATAGCAGAACGAGCTGCTGCCTTTTTTCCCTCTTTTCTTCCTTTTTCTCCTTAAGAAACCTTGGGAAGGAAGGAATGACGGATTTGCCTGCAAGGATGGGACACGCCGCGAGATCGGAGCCATGAGGATGGGAAATGCTGGGAAAAGCAGCATTGGGATCCAAAATAAATCCGCTTGGGATGGGTGGGCAACAGCACTGGAAAAACGGGAGCAGATTGGAGCTACTGGCCGGAAATGATGGGACAGGGATCAGATGGAATAAACCCAATGGAACCAGAAGGAAAACGGAAGCAAAACGGGAGCAGAGATGGAGAGAAGGGAAATAGAGCCAAGGGGCAACGCGCAGCCCGGAGCATCCCGAATCCCGCGGCCGATCCCGCCGGAGCGCGCGGGCGAGCCAAGGAAGCCGCATCCAGCTCCCATATCCATACATATCCCATATCCAACGTCGCCTCCTCTTCCTTTGGCACCCAAGGCGGTGGCCGGAAGCTCCATCCCGCTGCTGCTCATCCCTTTTCCGAATATTCCAGGCCTCCGGCTCCAAGCAGATCCAAGGAGCTCGATCCCGTCCCCTCCATCCGGATGGCGCTCGAGCTCCCGCCTGATTCGTGACCCGAGTTATTCCTCGCTGGAAAACGCTGGGGAAAATTAGCCGGGCTCCGTCCTAACGACGCGTCGGAATTCCAGAGAGCGGAGCGGGAATCGGTGCGAATTTGGAGCCGCCTCCTAATTATGACTAATTGCGGCTTAATTTAGGATTTAATGGCTGGAGAAGCCGCTCGGCGGGTTCCGCGACACCCTTCAATCCTTGGAAGCTTCGGAGCGTCACATCCGACTGCTCTTCCTTTGGGAAGGGGGGAAATCACTCAAGAAATGCGGGATTGACGCTGGGAATGGTTTGGGAAACCTCTGGTTGGCCCCAGGGATGCAGAATTCCTTCTCCAGGCTGCAAACTCACAGGCAGCTCTCCCTAAATTCCCTTGGGATCAATGCAAAAGAGGGATAAACCTCGGGAGGGCCGGCAGAGCTTCCCCTTGGGATCGCTGCCGGAGCGCGGCCCCAAAAAGACACTAAATGGCCCCAAAAAGATGCGGAGGCGGCAGGAAAAAGGGATCCGCCTCGTTCGGAGCGGCTGCGCCGGGGCGATAACCGGGAGGAAGAGGCAGGGCCGGACAAGGGAGGCCGAAGATTAGGAAGGAGCCGGGAACCGGTCGGACCGGCGCGGCCGGCGGGATGGAGCCGCAGCCGCCCGCGGAGCCGCCCGCTCCGGAGGCGCCGGCCGCGGGATCCGGGACGGGATCCGGGACGGCTCCCGGCCGGCCCGCGGTCACAAAGCGCCTCTGAAAAGCAGGGAAAAGGGAGACACAATCGGGGCTTTGCGTCCGTGTCCCCGAGGATCCCGAGGGATTTCGCTCCCTCGGGAAGGGGAAGCCGACGCGTTCGGCCCAATTCGGGTCTCCCCGGAGCGAGGCCGGACCCCGAAGGGCCTCCCCGTGTCGGCCTCTTCCTCCTCCCCCTCCTCCTCCTCGGCGGAGCTGAAAGGGGAAGAGAAACCGGGCGGCGCAAAGGGGCCTCGGGAGCAAAACGCGGCTTGGGAGCCTCCAAAGGGGGTCGGGAGCCTCCAAAGGGGGATCGGGAGCCTCCAAAGGGGGATCGGGAGCCTCCAAAGTGGGGTTAGGAGCCTCCAAGGGGGCATTAGGAGCCTCCAAAGGGTGTTGGGAGCCTCCAAAGGGGGATCGGGAGCCCCCAAAGGGGGATCGGGAGCCTCCAAAGAGGCTTCGGGAGCCCCTAAGTGGGGTTAGGAGCCTCCAAAGGGGCATTAGGAGCCTCCAAAGGGTGTTGGGAGCCTCCAAAGGGGGATCGGGAGTCCCCAAAGGGGGGTCGGGAGCCCCCAAAGGGGGGTCGGGAGCCCCTAAGTGGGGTTAGGAGCCTCCAAAGGGGGGTTCCGGAGCCTCCAAAGTGGGGTCGGGAGCCTCCAAAGTGGGGTCGGGAGCCTCCAAAGTGGGGTCGGGAGCCTCCAAAGGGGGATCGGGAGCCCCAAAGGGGGATCGGGAGCCCCAAAGGGGGATCGGGAGCCCCTAAGTGGGGTTAGGAGCCTCCAAAGGGGGATCGGGAGCCCCAAAGGGGGATCGGGAGCCCCCAAAGGGGGATCGGGAGCCCCTAAGTGGGGTTAGGAGCCTCCAAAGGGGGGTCGGGAGCCCCCCAAAGGTTTTTTCCCGATTTTTTTTCCCTAGGGATGTTAAAAAGGCGGCTGGGAAGCAGAACTGGCACCCAGGACATGGGGCCGTGGCCCCCGCGGCGCTGGGAAGGGAGGAAAATGACCCGGGAGAGGAGGGCTCCGGAGCGGCCTCCCCGCTCCGCCTCCGAGGGCAGAGCCGCCGGCTCCGACGCCCCTTCCTCCTCCTCCTCCTCCTCCTCCTGGTGTCCAGGACAAGCGCCCGGAGCCCCGGGGCCTCCCCGCAGGATCCCGCTGGGAAAGGGGCTCCGGGAGGCGGAAAACCAGGACGACGGCGCCCGCCAGCGCGGGCTGCAGCAACAGCCGCAAAACAGCGCCGCGAAAACAACCCCCGGCGCCGCCTGTTCCGCCGCCTGTTTCTCGCGAGAGGGGATTGAGCAACCGCGACGCGGCCAGCGCCAAATCCGCCTTGGCAGCCGGAACTGAAGGGAAATGTTTTTTGGGGAAAAAGCAACGCACTGAGTTCCTCCTGGCACCGATTTGCCGAAATATCCCTGCGGAGCCCGGCTCTCCCGGCGGAGCCCGGCTCTCCGGCTCCCGGGAGGGAATTCCCAAGGGCTTTGGGTGTGTTTGTGTCCTCCTCGGAGGAGGCGGGGAATAACAAATGGGATTTGAGCCGGTTTTGGCGCTTTCCTCGCTCCTAAAAAGGCTCCGGCTCTCCCTGCAGCCGAGCGGCTCATCCCGACGCGGCTCCGGGAACCTTCCCAGCCCATCCCGGCCCTGGTGGATCCCGCGCTCCTCCCTGCCCGTCTCCCTTTTTCCGGCATCTCCTCTGGCTTTTCAAGCTTTAGAAATGCCAATAAGAGCTGAGGGAATTTGGGGAATGAGCGGAGGCCGAGCGCTGCCTTCCTGCTCAATTCTGCACGGATTCCTCCCTCCTCCAGCCCAAAGGGAGTTCTGGGAATCGGCGGAATCCGAGCGGGAAAGGAGAGCCTGATCCTGCCCGGATTCCTCCCTCCTCCAGCCCAAAGGGAGTTCTGGGAATCGGCGGAATCCGAGCGGGAAAGGAGAGCCTGATCCTGCCCGGATTCCTCCCTCCTCCAGCCCAAAGGGAGTTCTGGGAATCGGCGGAATCCGAGCGGGAAAGGAGAGCCTGATTCCGCCCGGATTCCTCCCTCCTCCAGCCCAAAGGGAGTTCTGGGAATCGGCGGAATCCGAGCGGGAAAGGAGAGCCTGATCCTGCCCGGATTCCTCCCTCCTCCGGCCCTCGCGCAGCCGCTTCCGACCGCGCGGAGAACGCGGAACCCGGGATGCTCCGAGCGTTCCTCCTCGGGAGCCACTTACCGGCCGTGTTGGCGATGGCCAGCGGCAGCCCCTGCAGCTGGTGCACCTGGATCCCGGACGCTCCCAAGGCACTGAGGTTAATAGTCTGGAGGCCGGGCACGGAGGAGAGCTGCGCCGCGTTGACGGTGACGGTGCCGCCGGGCAGCGAGGCCACGGGCGCCAGCGCGGCGCTGCTGGTGGCCCCCGTGGGCGCCAGGGACACCCCTTGCACGGGGGCCAGCGTGATAGTCTGCGCCTGCGCGTTCTGCACCTGCACGTTCTGCAGCTGGATGGTCTGCCAGCTCACCTGCCCGTTGGGCCCCACCGTGGGCGTGCGGATCAGGATGGGCCCGGAGTTGGGCAGCGCCTGCAGCTGCAGGTTCTGCAGCGCGTCCTGCGCCAGGGCCTGCCCGGCGAAGCCCTGCGCCGGCTGCAGCACCTGCCCGCCCTGCACCAGCTGCGGCTGCAGCAGGAGCTGCTGCTGCTGCTGCGCGGCCGCCGCGTCGCCCTCCTTCTGCGGCGCCGCCGCGGGCACCGGGCCCTGCAGCGAGTCCGAGGCGCCGGCGCTGCGGGCCGGGAAGCTGGCGCCGCCCGCGCCGTTGTTGTTGCTGCTGGTGGTGGTGGCCGAGAAGCTGTTGGCCGTGGTGAAGAAGGCGCCGGAGGTGACGGCGGTGGCGGCGGCGGCGGTGGCCGAGGTGGCCGGCGGCGCGTCGGCGGGCGCGGGCGCCGCGGGGGCGGCCACGCTGCTCACGGGCAGCAGCGTGATGTTGCCGTTGAGGGCCACGGGCACGTTGGCCACGTACTGCGCGCTGTTGGGCAGCCCCACGCCCTGCAGCGGCACCGCCTGCGGCAGCAGGTTGGGCACGGCCAGCAGGTTCCCCGCGCCCGCGCGGCCGCCCAGGAGCTGCTGGTTGGAGCCCGGCACCAGCTGCAGCTGCCCGGCCGCGTCCTGCTGCACGTTGACCTGCGCCGCGGGCGCCGTGAACTGCAGCTGCTGCCCGTCGATGGTCTGGAACTGCGGGATCACCTGGTACTGGATGTTGGGCAGGACGCCCGGCAGCCCCGCCAGCACCTGCTGGTTCTGCAGGTTGGAGGCGGCCGCCACCACGTAGGGCCCGGCGCTCACGGGGCGGCTCTTGGCGTCGGCGTTCCCGGCGGGATCCTTGGACGGGGTCGGCGTTCCCGAGCCGCCCGACAGGAGCTGCCAGCCGTTGGGGGACGGCGCCAGCTGCGCCGCGGCCGCCGACAGGTCCAGCTCGCCGCCGGCGCCCGCCTGGCCCTGGGAGCCGTCGGAATTCTCGTTGGGAGACTCGATGCGGCTGCAGGTGGCCGCGAGCAGGGCCAGCGGCGACGGCTGCGACTCCTGCGCGGGGAGAGGAGGAGTCAGCGGCGCCGGGGGCCGCCCCGTGGGCCGGCCGGGAATGGGGAGGAAAATAGGGAAAGGGAAAAAAAAAAAAAAAAAGGGAGAAGCCAGGGAGGAGCCTGCTTGGAAAAGATAAACACTCCTTCCCGAGAGAACCCACCCACAGGAAAATACAACTGTCAGGACGGGAGGGACGGAGGCTCCGGCCTCCGGGAGGGCGGGAGCAGGGAAAACCCCGAGCCAGAGGTCCCCAAAGGGAGGGAATCTCCCCAGGGAAGCTGCTCCCGCGGGGACGCGCGGACGGATACGGAGAGGAGCCGGGCGCGGGGCGAAAGCCCCGTTTTGGAGCGGGGGGAGGCGGGAAAGGCTCCGAGCACGGATTCCGGAGCCGGAGCTTGGGAAAGGCTCCGAGCACGGATTCCGGAGCCGG
Organism: Tinamus guttatus; assembly: GCF_059628265.1. Taxonomy (NCBI): domain Eukaryota; kingdom Metazoa; phylum Chordata; class Aves; order Tinamiformes; family Tinamidae; genus Tinamus; species Tinamus guttatus. The sequence goes on from NW_028290050.1 coordinate 29,173, forward strand.
AGCTTGGGAAAGGCTCCGAGCACGGATTCCGGAGCCGGGAGCCCCGCGCTCACCTGGGCCTCGGCGCCGCTGCTGGTGCTGCTGGCGTCGCCGTCGCCCTTGTCGGGCTTCACCGGCGCCATCTCCTCCGGACCCTCCTGGTCTGCGCGGGCGGGAGACGGGAATCAGCGCGCGGCGCCGGGAAGGGGGGACACGGGGACACGGGGACAGCGGAAGGGGCATTTTTTGGGGGGGGGGGCAGGGGGGGCCCTGCTCTGTTTTCGGGAGCTGCCCGGGGGCAGCGGCCGCTCAGGCCGGATCCTCCCGGCGCCTCCGGATGCTCCCGGTTCCCGGGGCCTCCCCTTCGCCCCCCTCTCCTCGCCCCCCCCGCCCCGGGATCCACCCCCAGGACAGGGGTTTTCCCGGGCGGATCCAGCCCACCGGCTTCCCCCGGGATCCCCGGGATTCCCGGGAGCGGCCGGGGGGCTGCCCCCCGCTCCTAACCCCCCCCCCCGCTCCTGTATTTGCCCCCCCAAAAACCCTCCCCAACCCCCCCCCATTCCCGAACATGGAGGGGGGGGCACCGGGCCCCCCCCCGCATTCCTCCCTGCTTCCCTGCGCCCCCCCCGGGCTATTCCCAGGCTCTTTCCCCCGGTTTTCCAAAAGCTCCAAGCCCCGAAACGCCCCATCGGGCCCCCCCGCGATCCTCCCCTAATGCCCCCCCCCGGTACCCCCCCCCCGCAATCCGCCCCCTCCGTTCGGGCCGGGCGGCCCCGCGGCCGCCGCCCCCCCCCCCCCCCGCACCAGGTCCCTCCCTCGAGGCCTTCCCCCCTCCCCCGGGTCCCTCCCCGCCCCCCCGCGGGCAGCGCGGGCGGCGGGGCCCGGCGCGGCCCGTCCCGCCGGGGCCCGGCCCGGGGCGGAGCCGCCGCTTGGCCCCTCCGAGCGGGCGGGCGCGTGCGGGCGCCCCCTCCGCCGCCGCGTCCTCCTCCCCCCCGCCGCTCCCCGCCGCGTCCCCCGCGTTCCCCCCCCCCCCCCCCGCGGTGGGCCCGTCCTTACCGCTCATGGTGGCGGGCGGGGGGGACGGGCCCAAGCGGCGCGGGGCGGGGGGGGGGGGGCGTCTCGCTGGCGACGCGGCCTCTCCCCGCGCCGCCGACCGCCGAGGCGCTGCGAGGGAGGGAGCGGCGCGGCCCCGGCCCCGGCCCCGCGGCCCGCCCCCGCGCGCGCCGCGGCCAATCAGCGCCCGCGGCCGCCGGCGGAGCGGCGGGCGGCGCGGCCAATGGCGCGCGAGGGCGGTGCGGCGAGGGGCGGCGCCGGGGCACGCCCCGCGGCGGGGGGGGGGCGCGCCGCGGGGGGCGGCCAATGGGAGCGCGGGGGGGGGCGGCCAATCAGCGCCCGCGCGCGCGCCCCCGCGGAGACCCCGTATGGGAGCGGCCAAGGCGGCGGGAGGAGGCGCGGGGCGGGCGCCGCGCCGCGGCCAATGGGCGGCGGGAGGCGGGGCGGCCGCGTGACGGGCCGCGGGATCCGCCAATCCGCGCCCGGCTTGGCCGCGCCGGGGAAGGCGCGCTCGCCGAGTGACGGCCGCGCTGCCCAATGGGAACGCGGAGGGGCGGGCCGCGGAGGGGCGGCGCGCCAATGGGAGCGGCGCTCCGTCTCAAACGGCCCAATGGGCGGCGCGCGGGGGCGGGGCGCGCCGCCAGGGTGTGCCCTTGCGAAGGGACGGCGCGGCGGCGCCGCGAAGGTGGCGGAAGCGGCGCCATCTTGGCGCTGGCTCCGCCCGGCCCCGCGCGCGGGGTCCCGCGGCCGCCGCCGCCATCGCGGGGCCCTGTCGCGACAGCGGCGACAGCGGCGACGTCCCCTGCGCCCGCCCCGCCCCCGCGCGGACCCTCCTCACAGCGGGGCCGCCCCCTCTTCCCCCCCGTGGGTCCTGTCGCGACATCGCGTCCGCCGCTCCCTGTCGCGACGGGGCCACTCGCGGGGGCGTCGCGGACCGGCCGGGGGGCAGCGCGGCGCCCCCGCCCTGCGCTCCCCGGGCGGCGCCATCTTGGGGCCCGAAGAGGCGTGTGGTAGTCTCAGATAGTCATTAATGTTCTCAGATATTCATTAATGTTCGCAAATGTTCATTAATATTCTCAAATATTCATTAATGATCTTTAACGCTCTTGTTTTTCTCATTTTTTCCGCAGTCGGATCCTGGCTCTTGCACCAAAGGCCACGGGAATGGGCTTGGTCTGAGGGGTGGGGATGGTCCGTCCGTCCCGGCGTCCCGCTGTCCATCCCCACGTCCCGCTGTTCATCGTATCCTGACATCCATCTGCGCATCCCCGTCCACCTCCGGATCCCACTGTCTGTCCCCACATCCCACTGTCCATCGTCATATCCCGATGTCCATCCTCATGTCCTGCTGTCCGTCCTCATGTCCCGCTGTCCGTCCTCGCTCCCGCTGTCCACGCTCGTATTCCGTCATCCATCCCCCTATACCGCTGTCCATCCCCGCATCCCGCCGCCCGGCTCCCCTTTGATGCCGGCGCTCTCATCCGGAGCAGAGCCATCCCGCCGTTATCCCACCGTTATCCCGCCGGGACGGGGCGCCGCTTCCCGCCTTCCCTGCTCCTCCTGTGTTGCTTTTGGAGGCTCCACTCGGATCAGGGATCCCGAGGGGGCCGTGACGGACGGATCCTTCCTGCGCTGCTCCCGCTGTCCCTCCACAGCCGCTTTAGGAGCGACCGCTTTTATCGTTATTATTTTTATCATTTTCCCCCTTTTTGATTATTTTGGTTTTGCATCATTCCCTTAGCAGCTGGAAAATTCTGCTCCCGCCATCCATGACCTCATCCCAGCGGAACCGTTTGATTTTCGCTTTTCCCTGCCGGCTCCCATCCCGCGGATCGCCGACCCCGGAGTCATTAAAAAAACACGGAGCCACCGAGGAGGGTTTGGAAAAGAAACGCCCGGAGCGAGGAGAAACACAGGCAAAGCCGTGTCCCCGCTCCAGCCGCTTCCGGCCCTGTCCCTGCCTCCGGCATGTTGACAAATCTGTGTTTTTTTCCCCAAAAAAGCGGAGGGGACAATGCGGTTGTCCTGGAAGCGCCTTTTGGTCCGTCCATAAGTGGCGGGGAAGAGCCAAGTTGGAAGCCGAGTTTTGTGGGAAGGGAAGCGGCCGCTTAGCACGGGGTTATTGGGAAGGCTTTGCCGGCCTCCGGATGCTTAGGGAAGGGAAAAGCGGGCTTGGGAATGCCATGGGAGCCCGGAGCGTTGCTCTGGCTGGGATTTTGGAGCGGCCTGAGGGTCTCTGCAGAAAGGGAGGATGTGGCCGGAGACCCTGTTTGTGCCTTGGTTTCTCTAGGGTGATGCTGGAATTCCCAGAGATGGGAATTTTTACCCCCAAGGGGAAAATAATACCCTGCCTGTCTGGCCGGGGCGGTAGCCCCATCCGTGTCCCCTGCTCTGTCCCCTCTCCGGAGCCAGGGGGTCACCCTGCCCCCCCATCCCAGCCTCTGTGTCCCCCGGTGCCCGAGGAGGAGGCCGGAGCGGATCCCGTGCGGAGTGGAATGGGGATAACGGGATAATGGGGGCAATGGAGGGGACAGTGGGGACAATGAGGGGACCATGGCGGGAATGGGGACCATGGGGAGGAATGGGGGACACTGGGGAGCGCTGGGACTGCAGGGGAACAATGGGGGGGACATTGGGAACCTTTTGTTGTTCCCCTGCATTCCCGCTCCCACAGCCCCCCCGTCCCCCATTGTCTCCATTACTCCAATTATTCCTCTATTGTCCCCATTGCCCCCATAGTGTCCCCATTGTCCCCCACTGTCCCCCTGTTGCCCCCATTGTCTCCTCATTGTCCCCTCATTGCCCCCGCAATGTCCCCATAGTCCCCCCGTTGCCCCTGTTGTCCCCATTGTCCCGTCATTGTCCTCCCAAGTCCCCATAGACCCCCCATTAGCCCTGTTGTCCCCATTGTGCCCCCAATGCCCCTATTGTTCCTTTGGCCCAATTGTCCCCCCAATGTCCCCTCATTGCCCCCCCAGTGTCCCCTTTGTCCCCCCATTGCCCCTGTTGTCCCCATTGTCCCCCCTTTGTCCCCCCGTACCCCCCCATCCTCGCGCGGTGGCCGCGGCGCCCCCTGGTGGCCGCGCGGCGTCCCTGCCCCCCCCCGGCCGCGACACTTTGTCGCCACCTGGCGGGCGGCGCCGGCGCCGCAGGGGGACGGGGCCTGCGCGGGCCTGTCCTAACCCTGTTCCTAAACCTGTCCTAACCCTGTCCCTAAACCTGTCCCCAACCCTGTCCCTAACCCTGTTCCTAAACCTGTCCCCAACCCTGTCCCCAACCCTGTCCCTAAACCTGTCCCTAACCCCATCCCCATCCTGTCCTTAAGCCTGTCCCCAACCCTGTCCTAATCCTGTTCCTAACCCTGTCCCCAACCCTGTCCCCAACCCTGTCCCTAAACCTGTCCTTAACCCTGTCCCTAACCCTGTCCCTAACCCCATCCCCATCCTGTCCTTAAGCCTGTCCCCAACCCTGTCCTAATCCTGTCCCCAACCCTGTCCCTAACCCTGTACCTAACCCTGTCCCTAACCCCATCCCCGTCCTGTCCGTAACCCTGTCCTAACCCTGTCCCTAAACCTGTCCCTAACCCTGTCCTAATCCTGTCCCTAAACCTGTCTCCAACCCTGTCCCCTAACCCTGTCCCTAACCCTGTCCCCAACCCTGTCCCTAAACCTGTCCTTAACCCTGTCCCTAACCCTGTCCCTAACCCCACCCCCATCCTGTCCCCAACCCTGTCCTAACCCTGTCCCTAAACCTGTCCCTAAACCTGTCCTAATCCTGTCCCTAAACCTGTCCCTAGCCCTGTCCCCAACCCTGTCCCCAACCCTGCCCCCAGGCTGTCCCCATCTCCATCCCTTTCCCAGCTCTGTCCCTGCCCTATCCTGGTCTCCGTCCTGTCCCCAACCCTGTCCCTGTCCTGGGATGGGCACGTGGGGACACTGGGGCCAGTCTGGGGGTGTGGGTGAAGGCACCAGGATGGGAAAGGGGGAACTGGGATAGGGAATGGGGACACTGGGAAGGGAGCAGGGCCCTGGGAACAGTCTAAGGGAAGGAATGGAGATCTGGGATGGGGAATGAGGCTCTGGGATGGGGAATGGGGAGCACTGGGATGGGAACTAGGGCTCTGGGATGGGGAATGAGGCTCTGGGATGGGGAATGGGAGCACTGGGATGGGGAATGGGGTTCTAGGATAAGGAATGGCGCTCTGGGATGAGGAATAGGAGCACTGGATTGGGGAATGGGAGCACTGGGATGGGGAGTGGGGCTCTGGGATAGGGAATGGGAGCTCTGGGGTGGGGAATGGAGTTCTGAGATAGAGAATGAGGCTCTGAGATAGGGAATGAGGCTCTGAGATAGGGAATGAGGCTCTGGGATAGGGAATGGGAGCACTGGGATAGGGAATGGGGCTCTGGGATGGGGAATGGGGCTCTGGGATGGGGAATGGGAGCTCTGGGATGGGGAATGGGAGCTCTGGGATGGGGAATGGGGCTCTGGGATGAGGAATGGGAGCTCTGGGATGGGGAATGGGAGCTCTGGGATGGGGAATGGGAGCTCTGGGATGGGGAATGGGAGCTCTGGGATGGGGAATGGGGCTCTGGGATGGGGAATGGGGCTCTGGGATGAGGAATAGGAGCACTGGGATAGGGAATGGAAGCTCTGGGATGGGGAATGGGGCTCTGGGATGGGGAATGGGGCTCTGGGATGAGGAATAGGAGCACTGGGATAGGGAATGGGAGCTCTGGGATGGGGAATGGGAGTTCTGGGATAGGGAATGGGGCTCTGGGATGGGGAATGGGAGCTCTGGGATGGGGAATGGGGCTCTGGGATAGGGAATGGGGCTCTGGGATAGGGAATGGGGCTCTGGGAGCCGCGCGGGCCGGCAGGAGGGCCCGGGATCACTCGGAGCAGCCCTTCCCCCCCCCGCCAGGGCCACCCTGCCAGGAGCCCCCCCCCCTTCCCTTGTCCCCCCCGTGTCCCCCCCGCGGGTCGCGGCCCGGCGGCCGCCGAGGAATCAGGGCGCCACCGGGAGACTCCCAGCAATTCCCAGCAATTTGGGGTTGGGAACCGCAGCAATGCAGCGGCGGGCGCCAGGGCCGCGGCCGCCCGGACGCCGGGGCCCCCCGCCCCGCGCCCACCCCCCGGGGCACCACGGGGGGAGCTCGCAGCCCCCCCGGGAGGGGGGCATGGGAAGGGATGGATCCCGGGATGCAGGGATACATGGAGGGATGTGGGGACCCCCCCGCCGCCGCCCTCCGCTTTGATGCGGCCGCTGCACCGCAGAGCAATGAGAGCCACATGCCAGAGGGAGGGATGCAGGGATGGGATGGGGGAGGGATGCTGGGATCGGGGGGGGGCGGGGGGGATGGAGGGGTGGGGAGGGAAGGGATGGAGAAGGAGGGATGGGGAAGGATGGAGGGATGTGAAGGATGGGATGGAGAAGGAGGGATGGGGAAGATGGAGGGATGGGAAATGCAGGGAGGGGTGGGGAAAGATGCAGAGATGGGGGATATAGGGATGGGGAAGGATAGGATGGAGAAGGAGGGATGGGAAAGAATGGAGGGATGAGGGAAGAAGGCATGGGAAGGGATAGGATGTATAAGGAGGGATGGGGATTATGGGATGGAGGGACGGGAAGGGGATAGGATGGAGATGGAGGGATGGAGAACGCAGGGAGGGATGGAGGAGCATGGAGGGGTGAGGGATGCAGGGATGGAGGAGCATGGAGGGATGCAGGGATGAGGGATGCAGGGATGGGGAATGGGGGGTGCGATGGAGGATCCGGGGGCTCCTGCGCCGCCCCCAGGCCCGTCCCGGTGTCCCGGTGTCCCCGTGTCCCTGGGCTGGGCCGGTGCCCGCGGCCACCGTCTCTATTTATAGCCCGGCCAGGGCGTAATTAGAGGGTAGGGAGGAAACGGCAGCGGGACCAGGGCCCCCCCGCGGCCACGGGGGGCCCTCCCGTTGCCTTGGGTCCCCCAGGTCCCCCCAGCCCCCCCTCGTCCCCCTGTGCCCCCCAAGTCCCTCTGTGCCCCCCAAGTCCCCCCATGTCCCCTCATTGCCCCAGGTACCTTGTGTCCCCATGGGTTCCACCCTCCCTGCAGCACCCGAATGTCCCCTCCGTGTCCCCCACCCTCCCTTCGTGTCCCCCAATAACCGCAGGTCCCCCGTGTCTCCCTTCATCACCCCATTGTCCCCCCATTCCCACAGGGACCCCCCCCCATCTCCCCTGTGGCCCCCATGTCACCCTGGATCCCCCAACCCACCCTCCATGTCCCCTGGGTCCCCCAGGTCCCCCCATGTCCCCCAGATCCCTTTGGATCCCCTTGGATCTCCCACATCCCCTTGGCTTTCCCAGCCCTCCCCTCCACGTCCCCTGGGTCCCCTTGGGTCCCCCAGGTCCCCCCATGTCCCCCAGATCCCTTTGGATCCCCTTGGATCCTGCACATCCCCTTGGCTTTCCCAGCCCCCTGGGTCCCCTGCCCATCCCTTAGTGTCACTGTCACCTTCCAAGGGGGGGTCCTGGAGGCCACCTGGGCTCCCGTCCCCATCCCCCCGGCAGCACCAGGATGTGGCCGCGGGGGCGGCTGGATCCCGATCCCGCCGGAGCCGCCGGCGGAGCCAAGGGCCGGGCGCTCCCGGGGCCGCGGCTATTTCGGGGCCTCCGACCGCAAGGGAAACAGCCGGGGCCGGAGCGGCCGCCGGAGCCGGCCCGGAGCGGGGAGCGCCGGGGGGGGGACACGGGGCCACCCCCAGGGTCCCCCGGGGCCTCGGGGACGGGCATGGGACACTGAGCTGGGGACACTGGGGACACTGGGGACATGGGGCTGGGGACACTGGGCTGGGGGTGACTGGGGACACTGGGCTGGGGGATTGGGGACATTGTGTCCTGGGGACATCGTGTGCTTGGGGACCTGGGGACATTGGGCTATCCAGGAGCCTGGGGACAGCAAAACGGGGTGGGGGCAGATTGGGGACACTGGCCTGGGGGGCTTGGGGACACCGTGTACTGGCAGGGGGGTCTGGGGACAACAGAATGGGGTGGGGGCAGATTGGGGACACTGGCCTGGGGGGCTTGGGGACCTCAGGCATTCAGGGGGTCTTGGGGACACCGGGACAGCCAGGACGGGGTCACAGGTCCCCGTCCCTGTGTCCCCCCCCCCTCATTCCCGGTGCTGCCAGTCCCAGCAGTGTCACCCCCCAGCTGGTCCCCGTGTCCCAGCCCGCTGTCCCCCCCGCGCACTCACACATGGAAGCCATTCCAAGCCATTCCAAGCCATTCCCGGGTTTATTTTCGCTCCCCTTTGAAGGGGCCGGCGGATCCCCCCGGGGCCGGCGCGGGCGGCCGCCGTGGGACGCGGGGACTCTGAGCCCCCCCGAACTCATGACATGGGCTGAGACCCCCCGAACTCATGACATGGGCTGGGATCCCCCCCCCCCGAACTCGTGTCATTGTCTGAGACCTCTCCAACTCGTGTCATGGGGGGGAGGCTGAGCCCCCTCAAACTCATGACATGGGCTGAGACGCCCAGAACTCATTGCATGGGCTGGGATTCCCCCTCCAAAGTCATGTCATTGTCTGAGACCTCCCAAACTCGTGTCATGGGGGACTGAGACCTGCCCCCCCCCCCAAACTCATGACGTCTTGGGTCACACCCCCCCCCCAAAAAAAAACCACCAAAAACCCCTGCAGGACCCCACAAACTTGTGACACGGGGAGGGTCTTACCCAAAAAAAACCCTCTTGCCCGAGCTGAGACCCCCGAAACTCGTGTCAGGTCCCAAGCCAGGACAGCGGCCAAAGGTGGGAAGGGAACGAGGGATGGAGGGAAGGATGGAGGGATGGGGGGGAGGGAAACGGAGCCCCCCCCCGCCCCACCGCGCGGGCCCAGGCGTCCGGGCCGCTGGTGTATAAATACCGGGCTAATTGCGAGCGCCCGCGCGGGCCGCGCGCTAAAATAACCGGCCGCTCCGTGGGCAGCCGGGCCCGGCGCCGCCCTGGGACCGGCGCCAACCCGCGGCCCCCCCGCCCCCCGCGCCGGGGCCCAGGCGTCCGGGCACCTCCCGGCCCTTCCCGGAGCCCCGGCCGGGCCCGGGACCCGGGTGACCCCCCCCCAAAATCCTCCTCCCCCCCCACCGAAGCGGGTGGCCCCGTTTGCCCCCACCCTTGGGTCCCCCCCCCCCCCGGGGGGGTCGCGGCTTGTGGCCTCCGGCCGGGCCGGCCACGGCGCCGGTGGCTCCCGAGCGGAAAACCTTGAGTCAGGGCTGGGGAATGGCCCCGCTGGCTCCGGGCGGGAATTTTTTTTTCCGGATTGGGGGGGGAATAATAATAATATTAAAATCAAAGTCTGGCTTGGAGGCCGCTGGTCCCCACTGCTGATGCTGGTCCCCATCCTGGGTCCCCTTTTGTCCCCATGGCTCTTCCTGTCTCCATCCCTGTCCTGTTCCCATCCCAATTCCTGGCCCTGGCTCCATCTCCACCCTGGTTCCCTTCTGTCCCCATCCCTGCTCTTTCCCCTTCCCTGATCCCTCCACCCCATCCCAGCCCTATTCCCAGTCCTGCTGCATCTCCATCCCAACCTCATCCAAGATCCCAATTTGTCCCCATTTCTGTCGCTGTCCTTGTCCCCGGTCCCAGTTTGTCCTCAGCCCTGATCCCATTTCCCTTCCTGGTCCCTGTTTGTCACAACCCCTGTCCCCATTCCCATTCTTGATCCCTGTTTGCTCCCATCCCTGATCCCATCCCCAGTCCTCGTTCGCCCCCACTCCTGTCCCCATCCTTGCTCCAGTTTGTCCCCATTCTCAATCCCATTCCCTTTCCTGGTGCCTGTTTGTCCCAATCCCTGTCCCCATCCCTGCTCTGTTTGTTCCCATTCCTGATCCCAGTCTCATTCCAGTCCCCATTTGTCCCCATTCCATCCCTATTCCCGTCCTTGCTCCATGTTTGTCCCTGCCTCCGCCTACATCCTTGTCCCCAGCCCCATTCCAGGTCCCTCTTTGTTCCCAACCCTGTCCCCATTCCCAACCTGGCCCTTGTCCCTGTTCTCCCTGGCCTCCCTGCCTCAGTTTCCCCATTCCAGGTGGCCCCAGGCAGAGTGGGGTGGGGGGGCAGCTCCATTTGGGAGGTTTTCCAATCCTTTTTTCCTCTCCCTTTTTCTTTTTTGCCCCTTTGCATCCTGGCTCCCCCTTCCATCCCCCCCAGCTTCATCCCTTCCATTCCCTACGTCTTCCCTCTTTTCCTGCCTCTCCCTCCTCCATCCCTGGATTTGGTCCCTTTCCTTCATCTTCGGCCTTTGGATCTTCCTTCCACCTTGATTTTTCTCGTCTTCACTTGGCTCTTTTTCCCCATTTCTGTTTCCTTTTCCTAGCTTTTATTTTCCTTTCCCTCCTTCTACTTTTCCTTTTCCTTTTTCACTCTTCTTTTATCTTTTCCTTCCATTTCTCTTTCCCTTTCCCTTTTTTGCCCTTTCCTTTTCCTCTTTCTCTTCCCTCTTTCCCTATCTTTTTCCATTCTTTTCTCCTTTCTCTTCCTTTCCTATTGCTTTCTTTTCCCCTTTTTCTTCTCCTTTCCCCTTTTTCTTTTTAATCTTTTTTTTTATCTTTTCCTTTCTTCCCTTTTTTCTTTTTTTCTTTCTTCTCTTTTTCTTTTTTATTTTTTTTCCTGTCCTTTTTTTGCCCTTGCTTTTCCTTTTTCTCCCTTTTCCCTTTTCCTTTTCTTCTTTCCCTTTTCCTTTTCACTTTTCCTTTCCTTTTCCTTCTTTCCCTTCTTTATTCCCCTTTCCCTTTCCTTTTCCCTTTCCATTTCCTTCTTTCCCCTTTCCTTTTCCTTTCCTTCTTCCTTTCCCCTTCTTTTCCCCTTTCCTCTTTCCCATTTTTCTTTTTTTTTCTTTTTCTCTCTCTTTTTTCTTCCTCTTTTTCCCTTTCTCTCTTTTTCCCCTTTCTCTTTTTTCCCTTTCTCCCTTTTTTTCCCTTTCTCTTTTTTCCCTTTCTCTTTTCCCCCTTCCTCTTCCCTCTCTCTTTCTCTTCTCGTCTCTCCCGCTCCCCCGCCGCCCCCGCCGCCCCCCCGGCCCGGCCGGGCCCCCCCGGGAGGGGCGGGTCGGGGCAGGGCTCCCGCCGCGGCCCCGGTGCCGCCCGGCCCAGCCCCGGCGCGGCGGAAAAGCGGCCCGGGCGGCGCGGGCCTCGCTGCGGCACCGGGACCCGCGCGCCGGACCCCGCGGCACCGGGACCGCCGGACCCCGCAGCCCCGGGACCGCCGGGACCCGCAGCCCCGGGACCCCCCGGAACCGGCGCCCCTGGAGCCGCCGGGAAAGCGGCAGCCCCGGACAGCGGCACCGCCGGGAACCGGCGCCCCGGAGCCCCCGGCAGCCCCGGAGCGCGGTAGGGAGCCCCGGGCGCCTCGGGACGGGGCGGGATAGGGACCCCCGGCGGGATGGGGATTCCCTGGGATAGGGACCCGCTTCGGGACAGGGACCGCCCCCCGCCCGGATCAGGGAGCCTCCGGGATAGGGAGCCCCGGGATAGGGAACATCCCCGGGATAGGGAGCCACGGGATAGGGGCTCCCCTCAGGACAGGGACTGCCGGGATCAGGGAGCCCCGGGATAGGGAGCCCCGGGATAGGGAACATCCCTGGGATAGGGAGCCCCGGGATAGGGGCTCCCATCGTGACAGGGACCGCTGGGATCAGGGAGCCCCGGGATAGGGAACATCCTCGGGATAGGGACCCCCAGGACAAGGGCCCCCTCCAGGAATAGGAGACTCCCCCACCCGGGATGGGATAAGGACACCCCAATTTTGGGCTAGGAAAACCCCTGGGAAGGGACCCCCCATCCCCCTGGGATTGAGGACCCTCCTTGGGGATGGGACCCCCCCCAAAAGGAGGCGTCCCCCCCCCCCCCCCAGGTCACACGGGATGGGGAGGATCCAGGTGTCCGGGCGCTGCCCTGGGATACGGTGGTGGATTCCGGACGGGTGTCCCCATGTCCCTGGCAGCCACCACTGCCACCACCCCAGCCCCCCGGCTGCAGCAGGCAGGGACACACGGGGACCCGCTGCAGGGGACACGTCTGTCCCCAGGGCCCCGGCTGCTGGGGACCTGGGTGTCCCCAAGGGCCAGGAGCTGCCGGGGGGGACATGGGTGTCCCCAAGGGATGTGGCGCCCCGGGACCTGCTGGTGGGGACACGTCTGTCCCCAAGGCCACTGTGTGCCAGGAGCTGCTGATGGGGACACGTCTGTCCCCAGACCCCTGGCACCCTGGGACCTGCTGATGGGGACACGTCTGTCCCCGGCACATGGGTGCCTTGTCCCTAGGACCTTGTCCCCAGTGAGGGGGACGCACAGGGGCAGGGGACAGGGACACAGTGTCCCTCTTCCTGGTCCTCCCTGTCATCGTCCCCTGGGACCCTGGGGACCAGCTGGGGCTTGGGGAAGTCCCAGTGTCCCCGGGGAGGGGACATGGCCAAGTGCCACCTCCGCCCTGCGGGTCCCCTGCACCGCGTGAGCACGGGGAGCCGGGACGCCGGCGGGAAGGAGGGATTGGGAATGAGGGATGGGAGACTGGGAAGGAGGGATGGGAGACTGGGAATTTGGACTGGGGACCAGGAGGGAGGGATTGGGAAGAGGGAACCTGGCTCAGAGACTGGGGACCAGGGATGAGGAATGATGGATTGGGTACCACGGAGTGGGATGCGGGATTGGGGCCTGGGGACCAATGTTGGAGACGGGGAAATTGGGATGGGGCTTTAGGCACTGGGAATTGGGAGCTTGGGAAGGGGGAATGAGGGATGCAGAGCTGGGGACTGGCCACTGTGGAAAGCGGAGCAGGGATGAGGGACTGGGAATCAGGGAGTGGGATTGGGATGGGGGACTGGGAATTGGAGCTGGGAAACTGGGGAGCAGGACTGGGAAATCAGGGACTGGGGCTCATGGAGCCGGATGGACTTGGGGCCATCGGGCAGCCGAGTCCCCGGCACGGAGGGGCCCAGGCGTCCGGGGCAGCTCACGGGGCCGAGCGGCTTCTCCGGGGTCTAATTGGGCTCCAGGGGCAGCTCCAGGTCCCTCCCCGGCCACCAGTGCACCGAGCTGCAGCCGTTCTCAGCCCGGTCCCCAGCTCCTTCCGAGGGGGAAAAAGGACGGAATCGGGGGCGGGGGGGCGCCCGCCCGCTCCCTAATTTACCGGCACAAGCGGCGCTGATTTATGGGAGGTTTACACTATTTTAAGCGCGTCTCCGTTAGACGCTCGCCCTGGTTTTAATTACGGCGGCTCTCGCGGCAGGGCAGCGTTCCCGGGGCACAGGCCTGGCCCTTGTTATCCTTGGAGGGCCGGGAGCGCCTTGCGGCCGCAGCCGGGGCCCGAGTAAAAATAGGCGCAGAGCAAAAAAAAGAAGGAAAAAAAAAAAAAAAAAAAAAGGCAGCGCGAGGGAAAAAAAAAAGCTGGAAAAGCCGCAAATTCGGGGGGGAGGGGGGAAAAAGAAAAAAAAAGGAAAATGATAATAATTACAAAAAAAAAAGGATGGGGGGTGTGAATGGGGGATGCAGCTCGTGACGCCCGGTCTCAACCCGCCAGCACGAGAGCCGGGAGGGAATAAAGGGGAGGAAGTCGTGGAGTGAGCGGGGAGGGGGGAGGCCACAACCTAATGTGATTAAAGGGCCGTAAAGGCAGCGGGAGCCGGGATTGGGAATGGGGGAGCGCGGGGCCGGGGCCGCTCCGGCCAGGCTCAGCCCTCGTATCAGCCCTCCGAGAATCCCCCGCCATGGGGCGCCCCATTGCTCTGGGGGCCACATTGCACGGGGCACCCCCATAGCACAGGGCACCCCAGGGCACCTCACTGCTCTGGGCACCCATTGCATGGGGCACCCCATTGCTTTGGGTGCCCCATAGCACGGGGCACCCCATAGCAAAGGGCACCTCATTGCTCCAGGCACCCCATTGCTCTGGGTGCCCCACTGCATGGAGCACCCCATTGCACCAAGCAACCATTGCAAAGGGCACCCCATTGCTCCGGGCACCCCATTGCTCTGGGCACCCATTGCATGGGGCACCCCATAGCACAGGGTGCCCCATTGCTCTGGGCACCCATTGCATGGGGCACCCCAATGCTCTGGGCACCGATTGCATGGGACACCCCATAGCACAGGGCACCCCATTGCACAGGGCACCCATTGCATGTGGCACCCCATAACACAGGGCACCCATTGCATGGGGCACCCCATTGCTCCGGGCACCCCGTTGCACCCCAACGCGCTCTCCCTCTCCCCGCAGGCACCATGGCCCCGAGCGCCCGTCTCCGCTGACGCCGCCGGTGCCACCGGTGCCCCCGGGCCCCATGGGCGACTCGTACGCGGCGGCGGCGGCGGCGGCCGCCTTCCCCAGCGCCCCGGGGCTGCTGTCCCCGTCCGCCAGCCCCCAAGCGCCCGCGGGCGCCTACGGCCCCGACTACGGCCCCTTCGCGCCCTCCTTCGCCGCGCCGCCCGCCCAGGAGCCGCTCGTGGTGGCCACCAAGGGCCACCCGCCGGGCGACTGGTGCCACCCGCCGCTCGAGGTGGCCCACGCCGCCTACGGCTCCTGGTACAAAGGCGGCAGCGGCGGCGGCACCGGCGGCACCGGCGGCACCGCGGCGGGGGGACCGTGGTGGGACGTGCACCCCGCGGGCGCCTGGCTGGGCACCGAGGGGCTCCCGGGCCCCCTGCGGCCGCCGAGCCCCCCGCTAGCCCCGTACGGCGCCGAGCTGGCCGCGCTGGCCCCGTACGGCAGCGCCCCGTTGCTGCCGCCGCCGCCGCCGGTGCCGCCGGTGCCGCCACCCGCCGTCCCCAAAGCGGAGGCGCCCAAGGCCACGCGCGGGGTCCCCGCGGGCGCCCGCCCGCCCTGCGACTGCCCCAACTGCCAGGAGCTGGAGCGCCTGGGCGGCCCCGGCGGCGCCGGCGGCCGCAAGAAGCCGCTGCACAGTTGCCACATCCCGGGCTGCGGGAAGGTCTACGGCAAAGCGTCGCACCTCAAGGCGCACCTGCGCTGGCACACGGGCGAGCGGCCCTTCGTCTGCAACTGGCTCTTCTGCGGGAAGCGCTTCCCGCGCGCCGACGAGCTGGAGCGCCACGTGCGCAGCCACACGCGCGAGAAGAAGTTCACGTGTCTGCTCTGCGACAAGCGCTTCACCCGCTCCGACCACCTCTCCAAGCACCAGAAAACCCACGGCGAGGCCAAGGCGCCCGGCGCCGACACCCCCCCGGCCGCCGAGGCCCCCGCGGCCGCCGCCGCCGCGGCCGCCAAGGAGCCGCCCAGCCCCGAGCCCGGCAGCCTGCTGGAGATCTGAGCTCTTCCTCGTCCTCCTCCTCCTCCTCCTCGCCGGGGATATTTATTGGGCCGCCCGGCTCCGTTGTAATTTATGCCTTTAAGTTATGCCACGGAGGCGGCGGCAGCGCCCGGGCGCCTATAGAGCCGGGTGGGCGTTTGGTTGGGTTTTTTTTTTTGGGGGGGGTCTCCCCCCTTTTCGCCTCGCGCACAGCTCAGGAATGGGGATGGAGCCCCCCGGGCGGCTCCTTCCTCCCCCCCCTTCATCATCCTCCCTCTCCCATCGTGGGTCATTAGGCGCTAATGGCCCCCCCACAACTGCCCCCGTTCGAGCTGGCTGCCCCCCCCCAAATCATTTTCAATAAAGGGAATCATGAGGAATTAAAGGCAAGTGGCGCCAGCCTCTTCCGTGGGTCCCTGCGTCCCCATTCCCGTGTCCTTGTATCCCCATCCGTGGGTCCCCATGTCCTCACGTCCCTCATGTTGGTGGCACTCACACCCCATAGCCCCCCTGCCTGTGTCACCAAGTCCCCCGTGTCACCAAGTCCCTTGTGTCCCCTACACCCTATGGTCCCCGTGTCCCCCATCCCCATGTCCCCACGTGCCCCGTATCCCCAGGATGGGGCCACCAGCGGCACCTCCTGCTCCTGCCTCGGTTTCCCCGGCGCCGCCGTTTGGGGCTTTTCTGCCTTTTTCTGCAAAACGCGCGAAAGGGAAGGGAAAAAACCCAAGGCGGGGGGGGCCGGGGGGGCCGGCGCCAGCGCAGGCAGCGGCGGCCGCGGGTCCCCGCGCGCCAGCGTGGCCGGGCCACGTGTGCAGCCGCGGCCACCGCCGCGCTGAGTCACCGCCGCCGCCGCGGTGGCCTCGTGGCGCTGGCCCAGCGTCCCCCCCCACCATGTCCCCAAGGCTGGGGACGATGCACGGAGCGGGGGGGGGGTGCAGCCCCACTGTGCAAAGGGGAAACTGAGGCACGAGGAGCAGCCGGAGTTGGGGACAGCAGCTCCGCCACCCCCCTCGCTATCAGGATGCGCCGCCCCCAAACCGGGGGGTTTTCCCCCCAAAACGGCGGCTCCCCCCAGGAAGGCGGCGAGGCCCAGCCAGGCCTGCGGTGGCTCCGGTGGCTTCCAGCGGCCGGCGCCGTCCAAATCGTT